>NC_057799.1:558349657-558526227 GCF_018294505.1 Triticum aestivum
TTACTCGTACCGCAATGCATGATCCCGTGACTAACGCCTTAGTCACATTGAGCTCATTATGATGATGCATTACCGAGTGGGCCCAGAGATACCTCTCCGTTTACACGGAGTGACAAATCCCAGTCTCGATCCGTGCCAACCCAACAGACACTTTCGGAGATACCCGTAATGCACCTTTATAGTCACCCAGTTACGTTGTGACGTTTGGCACACCCAAAGCACTCCTACGGTATCCGTGAGTTGCACGATCTCATGGTCTAAGGAAAAGATACTTGACATTGGAAAAGCTCTAGCAAACGAAACTACACGATCTTTTATGCTATGCTTAAGTTGGGTCTTGTCCATCACATCATTCTCCTAATGATGTGATCCCGTTATCAATGACATCCTATGTCCATAGTCAGGAAACCATGACTATCTGTTGATCAACGAGCTAGTCAACTAGAGGCTTAATAGGGACAGGTTGTGGTCTATGTATTCACACATGTATTACGATTTCCGGACAATACAATTATAGCATGAATAAAAGACTATTATCATGAACACAGAAATATAATAATAACCATTTATTATTGCCTCTAGGGCATATTTCCAACACTTTATGCCACATATTATGATCCAATGATGTGTTGCCACCCTATGATGTTTTGAGTAGATATCCTTTGTCTTTGGGTTGATTGATGATCTAGATTGGTACGAGTTGTATGTTTTATTGGTTGCTGTCTTATGGTGCCCTCCGTGTCGCGCAAGCGTGAGGGATTCCTGCTGTAGGGTGTTGCAATACGTTCATGATTCGCTTATAGTGGGTTGGTGAGTGACTGAAACACAAACCCGAGTAAGGGGGTTGTTGCGTATGGGAATAAAGAGGACTTGATGCTGTAATGCTATGGTTGGGTTTTACCTTAATGATCTTTAGTAGTTGCGGATGCTTGCTAGAGTTTCAATCATAAGTGCATATGGTCCAAGTAGAGAAAGTATGTTAGCTTATGCCTCTCCCTCATATGAAATTGCAATGACGACTACCGGTCTTGTTACCAATTGCCTAGGACAATTCCGCACACCGATCCACCATTATTCCACACTCGCTATTTATAATATTTAGTAATATATTCTAACTTTACGATAACAGCACGTACTTTTATGTTTTAGCTCTCCGATACCATGCAAAGTTATGCTCTTCATACCCACAACGTAGTTTTATTTCTTGTTTCTAGTTGGAAGCAAACGTTCGGTATACGTAGAGTCGTATCAGTGGCAGATAGGGCTTGAGAGAATATTGATCTTACCTTTAGCTCCTTGTGGGTTCGACACTCCATACTTATCACTTCCACCTTTGGAAATTGCTACGATGATTCCCTTCACTTGGGGATTGTCACTCGCCCGCCACCTCGGTCAAGAAAAACCAAAATCCATGTCCGCCCTCACCACTCTGATGACCCGCTTTTGTGCGGGAGAAGACAGCTAGCTCGCTCGTAGAAGCAGCAGCTCCAGCGATCCGGGCACTTCCGAAGTCCGAGACGGCAATGGCAAGCCACGACGCAGCAAACACAAACGTCACAATGATAACGAAAGAACGCACGACACAGCGGTTAATGCCGGATTCAGCGGTCCCAAACCCTGTCAACGGAAAAAACCATTCAAGGCAAACAGAGGCGGACCATCCAATTTTGACAAGATATTGGATCGGCCCTGCCAGATTCATGGCCACCCCGATAAACCAGCTAATCATACCAACAGAAGCTGTTGGGTCTTCAAGCAGGCCGGCAAGCTCAATGCCGAACACAAGGGGAGGAGGCCGCCCGGTGATAGCGACGACGAAGAAACTCACCAACCAAATACCGGGGGTCAGAAGCAATTTCAACCCGAAGTAAAAACAGTGAACATGGTATACGTGACACACAACCCTACAAGGGAGCAAGAGAAGCACTCCCTCCGGACTGAGGATCATAGTACGGCAACCTCAGCCGAAGTACAAAGCAGTCTTATTAGACCGCATACCTTGTCGGCCATTAAGCCACCGATCTCCATTCAACAGGATCGACCAATTCCGGAGCGGGACTAGCAGTTCGGCTTCCGCCGACCACCTCATATACCTGCGAAATCTGTACCGCGCATACATAACTATGCACTCAAGATACCCTGGGCATCGGCAGAAGCACAATATAGACGAGCCTGCAAGTACTCCCATAACCTCTGTTTCTTTTCTAACTACTCTTTCTTTTTCATTATCCTTTACCACCGGTGACGCAAAGGCTGGTCATCTCATGGACTCCATCGGAGTTCGGGTTCATACACTCACCTAAGGACTATTTCCGTCAAGGAGTCCCCTCAGCGAGGACAGGAGGCGCAGACGTGCGACAAGAGGTCCAAAATAACTTTTTGTAGACCGCACTCTTTATTTCGAGCCTGTAAAGTGCCTTTTTCCGCCGGCTTCGACCCCGGGCATGTCAAATAGCCGGTGTTGTGGCTTTGTTATCTACAAAATAACGATTGGCATATCACTCAGGTCCTAGTAAACATAATCCGCATCCAGCATTCTCTTTTTTCTAAAAGAACTGAATGCGGCTCCGGTGGTTGTTTCACACATACACATCGGCATAACTTGCCAAGGGCTCGGTATGGGAACAAATGAGTTGCCGACAAGTCCGAACAGCTTTATAGCGTACTTCGGCGTCGTGAGTTTTGGCCTTATATGCATCAGCTCCGAATCATGTCTTGGGTCAATAGTTGGGTTGCCCGGCTCCTGTGCTTGCTACCATACATTCCGCTCTATCGGCTAGGGTAGTAAAGGGAGAACCACTGCGATTGTGCTTCCGGTTCACCTGGTCAAGCACCTCAGTAGAGAAAGCCGAAAACTGACTGTCATGATGCGGCGAGAGCTGGTCAACCACTCAATGACTTATCAGAATCTTTCGAGATTCCCTCCGTATTATACGAAGGACCTTTTTCTTCAGGTCGTATATGTAATGCACCGTATTGGAATAAGCCGTGTACATACCAGGGGCTATATCGTAGTCCCCCCATAAAACTCCTATGGCTAAGTGAATGTGTTAACGCCCTATAGTCCGATTTCCTAGTTCACTGAGACGTTGGGTTAAGAGTGATCAAATGCTTTTCCGAACACCCCCGTACTTTATACGAGGGGGCTGAAGCCGACGACTGGAAAACTTTCGGATTAATAGAAAAAAATGGCCGCACAGGAGGAACAAAAGTTTTAGGCGACAATACAAAAAATAGCCTATGTTATAATATTGTCTTTTACAAATTTCCATACATCTCAGTCGAATATCATGTTTTTCGAGCATCGACTCTCTATCAAGCGGGCACCCTCCAGGAGATCCTCGAAATAATGCTCTAGTGCGTGATGGTCCTTGCCCTTGGGTGGACTCTTCGCTGCAACATCAGTGGCCTTCATCTTTGCCTAGTATGTCTTGACACGGGCAAAGGCCATCCGTGCACCTTCAATTCACGCTGACCGCTTAACGACGTCGATACGCGGCACCGCATCAGCAAGTCTCCGCACCAAACCAAAATAACTATCCGGAATTGGCTCGTTCGGCCATAACCCGATCATGGCGTCCTTCATGGAAGAATCGGATAGTCTGTGGAGCTCGGCCCATTGGGCCATCTGTTCGTTCAGCAACAGTGGGCGCTTCGATGCACCTAATTGTGACCAGAAAAGCTTCTCCGTTGCATACCCTTCTCGCGCTTGGTAAAACTGCGCCGCATCGGAAGCGCTCTTCGGAAAGTCCAAAAACGCGTCTGGAGAACTCCACACTTGATTAAGCGGAGCATAATTCGGATCGCCGAACTTAGTTTGCAATAAAAAGGGATTGTCGGATCTCCTCCCGGGCCGCTCTAGATTCGGACCGCGCTTCTTTCGCCTCTCGTAAGGCCTTGTCAAGATCAGCCGTTTTGGCTTTATTATGCTTCTAGAGGAATTCACAGAGGCTAGCGGCATCCTTTAGCTCACGCGCCATCGTGGATATTCTCTCCTCGCATTGGCGCCGAGCAGCCTGTTCGGCCTTTAACTCGGCAGATGCCTTCTCGGCAGCCGCATTACCAATCCGGGCCTGCTCCTTGGCCCGGGCTAGCTCGGCCCGAAGGATCTCGACCGTGGCGGCACCATCTGTAGTCATGCATATCTCAGTATACAATATTTCGCGTCATGCTTACATTACAAAGCACGCGCTTGTAAGTACTGGCCCAAAAACATACCTTGCAACTCATCAAGACGCTTGTTGATAAGCGTAAGGTCATCTCCCGCCACATCAAGCTTACGCTCCAGATCGGCAACTTCTGTAGTCCGGGCGGACACCAGGGAAGTGACAGCCTGTGTTCCAATTAATCAGATTATTCCCTGGGCATATATTTTTGATCCTCTGATCGCCTCCCTTGGGAAGCCAATCAGAGTCTCAGGGGCTACTACCTATACACAGGTGCAGTTTGTGAATAAAACACATCCAAGGATTTTTTCAGTACAAACCTCGAAGCCTCTTAACAGGCTCGCGCAGGCTTCATTCAATCCGCCTTTTGTGGACAGAACCTTTTCAACCACCGTACCCATCAAGGTACGATGTTCCTCCGAGACGGACGCTTGTCGCAGCATGTTCGTCAATATATCCAGCGCTTCTGGACCTCCGGAAGATGCCGTAGGAGTACCGCCTCCCTTTTCCAAGGGATCCGTCTATCTGTCCCCAGAGCCGTCTCCGGCTGTAAACCGGACAGTTCGGGGCCTTTATTGTTGGCCCCCGGATCCTGGGCTACCGAAGTATCACCTTCGGGGAGTGTCTTCATCACCCCTTGCACCACTTGTTGATTAGGATAGGCCCTATGGGACGACACCTCAAAGTTGTCCGCCTTATTGGGCGAGGAGACCGGTGGCGGTGTCTCGCTTTCCATCATCTCCGGAAGAAGGTCTCCCGAGGAGGACGATTGGTGAAGAAGACTATTTGCCGAGTTGCAAAAACATATATTCTAGATGTTACCTTGGTAACAGGAAAGGAACGGGATATGTTTAAAAACATCCTTGTTCACTTATGATTCGGCTAGAGGCTCGTCCTCATCATGGGACTGTGCGGAGACGCCGTCCTCCAAGCCCGAGCCGCCCGACTGGGGCACCTTGCGTCGCTTAGGAGCCTTTTCCTCCCAATCTTCGGAGGCAGCCCTTTTCTTACCATGGGGTGAAGAGACGTCGACTTCTCCTTCACTTTTGTCTTCGGACGATGGAATTTTGATTCCCCCGGACACAATGTCTGATATACCTTCGGGATGGAGGCCGCCTTCGGCCCTCCCGCTTTCCGCCTTGTCCTCCTCCACAGGCATCTGGTATGGTGCCGGGGCCAGCATCCTTGTTAGTACGGGATCCGCTGAGTCTTCGGGGAGGGGGGCCGAACACCTAATCCGCTCCACTTTCTTTATCCAGCCCTGGAAGAAGATGGTTTGCTCAGTAATATATTACGGCATACTTAACTACAAAGTGTTCGGGAGTTGAGACTTACCCAGGTATCCGGATGGTTGCACTCGAGGCCGATGTCCTCGGTGGTGTCTGGCCACTGTTTTTGTTTCCCAAAAAACAACTTCCACATCCCTTTGTGCATAGTGCCGAAGAAGTGTTGGAGGGTCCGTGGTCCTTCCGGATTAAACTCCCACATGCGGAGAGGCATACGCTGGCATGGCAGGGCTCGGCGGACTAGCATTACTTGAATCACGTCGACAAGATCAATGTCCTTCTCAAGGAAGGTTCGGATGCGGCTCTGTAGAGTCTGCACTTCATCAACTGATCCCCAGTCTAGCCCCTTATTAATCCATGATGCAAGCTGTAACGGAGGACCAGAACGGAACGCAGGTATAGCCGCCCACTTGGTACCACGGGGTTCCGTGATGTAAAACCACTCCCGCTGCCATTGGTTGGAAGTTTTGGTGAAAGAGCCTTTTGGCCAGAGAGTATTGGTAAGTTTGCTCACTACAGCACCGCCGCACTCCACCTGTTTCCTGTCGACCACCTTCGGCCTCACACTAAAGGTCTTGAGCCATAAGCCGAAGTGTGGGAGAATTCGGAGGAAAGCCTCACACGTGATGATGAACGCTGAGACGTGGAGGAAAGAATCTGGGGCTAGATCGTGAAAATCTAGTCCGTAATAAAACATGAGCCCCCGGACGAAGGGGTGAAGAGCGAACCCTAGCCCTTGGAGGAAGTGAGAGATGAATACGACCCTCCCGCCAGATCTGGGAGTCGGAATAACCTGTCCTTGAGCAGGATGACTGTGGGGGATCTCCGCGGTCAGGTATCTGGCCGCCCGAAGCTTCGCAATGTCCTCCTCTATAACAGAGGAAGCCACCCATCGGCCCTGTGGGCTAGGTCCGGACATGATTGGGGAGTTTGAACCAATGAAGTCGAACCTGGGATGCTAGAACTCGAGGCTGGGGAGAGGTTTGGCATAAAAAGAGATGCCCCTTGGCTCCTATATAAAGACAATGGGTATCGAACGCCTCCTACTAAGCCTGAAAACCTGCCTATTCCTATGGAATCTTTCCAGTGGAAACGGTTGGGTTACCCACGCTCGCATTGATGAGAATCCCGCGATAAGGGGGACACGATCTCTGCTTTGACAAGACGTACCAATAAAAACCACGCCTCAAAACATGGAACGGTAGGACAAGAAACGGTTCAAAATAATGATCGGACAAGCGTGATGTCACGTTACAAAAAGTTGTCAGCAGATTGGACTCGTAAAATATTATACTCTCTGCGGTTGTGTGTGGTACTTGGGTTGCAGATCCGGACACGTTCGTCTGAAGACTACCCTAGAGAATTCGGAAAGGGGAACCCGCCTTGCAATGCCGAAGACAATCTACGTGTCGGACACCTCGTCATTGAAGCCTGGTTCAGGGGCTACTGAGGGAGTCCTGGACTAAGGGGTCCTCGGGCGTCCGACCTGTTGGACATGGGCCGGACTAATGGGATGTGAAGATATAAGACCGAAGACTCTACCCGTGTCCGGATGGGACTCTCCTTGGCGTGGGAGGCAAGCTTGGCGACCAAATATGAAGATTTCCTTCTCTATAACCGACTTGATGTAACCCTAGATCCCTCAGGTGTCTATATAAACCGGAGGGCTTAGTCCGGATCGGGAGATAGATAATCATAGTCATACATGCTAGACTTCTAGGGTTTTAGCCATTACGATCTCGTGGTAGATCAAATCTTGTAATACTCATATTCATCAAGATCAATCAAGCAGGAAGTAGGGTATTACCTCCATAGAGAGGGCCCGAACCTGGGTAAACATTGTGTCCCCTGTCTCCTGTTACCATCGACCTTAGACACCGACGGGCACCGCACACGACTAAGACAAATCATGGAGTGCCTTTGGGGTGCCCCCTGCCCACGTATATAAAGGAGGGAGGGAGAGAGGCCGCCCCCTAGGGGTGCACCAAGATTATGGAGTCCAAGTCCTAGTAGGAATCCCTTCCCTTTTCGGAGTAGGAGAGAAGGAAAGAGGGAAAGATAGAGGGGGTAGGAAAAGGCAAGGGGGCGCCGCCCCCTTCCCCTAGTCCAATTCAGACCCATGGGAGGGGCGCGCGCCACCTCCTCTTGGCCTGCCTTCTTCTTTTCCCGTATGGCCTAATAAGGCCCATTACTTCTCCCGGTGAATTCCCGTAACTCCCCGGTACTCCGAAAAACACCTGAATCACTTGGAACCTTTCCGATGTCCGAATATAGCCTTCCAATATATGAATCTTTACCTCTCGACCATTTCGAGACTTCTCGTCATGTCCGTGATCTCATCCGGGACTCCAAACAAACTTCGGTCATCAAATCACATAACTCATAATACAAATCGTCATCGAACGTTAAGCGTGCGGACCCTACGGGTTCGAGAACTATGTAGACATGACCGAGACACATCTCCGGTCAATAACCAATAGCAGAACCTGGATGCTCATATTGGCTCCTACATATTCTACAAAGATCTTTATCGGTCAATCCGCATAACAACATATGTCATTCCCTTTGTCATCAGTATGTTACTTGCCCGATATTCGATCGTCGATATCATCATACCTAGTTCAATCTCGTTACCGGAAAGTCTCTTTACTCGTTCCGTACTGCATCATCCCGCAACTAACTCATTAGTCACATTGCTTGCAAGGCTTATAGTGATGTCCATTACCGAGAGGGCCCAGAGATACCTCTCCGATACACGGAGTGACAAATCCTAATCTCGATCTATGCCAACCCAACAAACACCTTCGGAGACACCCGTAGAGCATCTTTATAATCACCCAGTTACGTTATGACGTTTGATAGCACACAAGGTGTTCCTCCGGTATTCGGGAGTTGCATAATCTCATAGTCAGAGGAACATGTATAAGTCATGAAGAAAGCAATAGCAATAAAACTTCACGATCATAATGCTAAGCTAAGGGATGGGTCTTGTCCATCACATCATTCTCTAATGATGCGATCCCGTTCATCAAATGACAACACACGTCTATGGTCAGGAAACTTAACCATCTTTGATTAATGAGCTAGTCTAGTGGAGGCATACTAGGGACACTTTGTTTTGTCTATGTATTCACACATGTATTAAGTTTCTGGTTAATACAATTCTAACATGAATAATAAAAATTTATCATGACATAAGAAAATGTAAATAACAACTTTATTATTGCCTCTAGGGCATATTTTCTTCAGTCTCCCACTTGCAGTAGAGTCAATAATCTAGTTCACATCGCCATGTGATTTAACACCAATAGTTTACATTTTTATGTGATTAACACCCATAGTTCACATCGCCATGTAACCAACACTCAAAGGGTTTACTAGAGTCAATAATCTAGTTCACATCGCTATGTGATTAACACCCAAGAGTAATAAGGTGTGATCATGTTTTTGCTTGTGAGGAGAAGTTTTTAGTCTACAGGCCTGCCACATTCAGATCCGTATGTATTTTGCAAATTTCTATGTCTACAATGCTCTGCACGAAGCTACTCTAGCTAATTGCTCCCACTTTCAATATGTATCTAGATCGAGACTCAGAGTCATCCAGATTGGTGTCAAAGCTTGCATCGACGTAACTCTTTACGACGAACACTGTTATCAACTCCATAACCGAGAAATATTTCCTTAGTCCTCTAAGGATAATTTTGACCGCTTTCCAGTGATCTACTCCTAGATCACTATTGTACTCCCTTGCCAAAATCATGCTAAGGTATACAATAGGTCTGGTACACAGCATAGCATACTTGGTAGAACCTATGACTGAGGCATAGGGAATGACTTTTCATTCTCTTTCTATTTTCTGCCGTGGTCGGGTTTTGAGTCTTTACTCAACTTCACACCTTGCAACATAGGCAAGAACTCCTTCTTTGACTATTCCATTTTGAACTACTTAAAAACCTTTTAAAGGTATGTACTCATTGAAAAACTTATCAAGCGTTTTGATCTATATCTATAGATCTTGATGAAGGAAATATGCCCTAGAGGCAATAATAAAGTTGTTATTTATCTTTCCTTTTATCAAGATAAATGTTTATTATTCATGCAAGAATTGTATTAACCGGAAACTTAGTACATGTGTGAATACATAGACAAACAGAGTGTCACTAGTATCCCTCTACTTGACTAGCTCGTTGAATCAAAGATGGTTAAGTTTCCTAGCCATAGACATGAGTTGTCATTTGATTAACGGGATCACATCATTAGAGAATGATGTGATTGACTTGACCCATTCCGTTAGCCTAGCACTTGATCGTTTAGTTTATTTGCTATTGCTTTCTTCATGACTTATACATGTTCCTATGACTATGAGACTATGCAACTCCCGAATACCGGAGGAACACTTAGTGTGCTACCAAACGTCACAACGTAACTGGATGATTATAAAGGTGCTCTACAGGTGTCTCCGATGGTGTTTGTTGAGTTGGCATAGATCGAGATTAGGATTTGTCACACCGATTGTCGGAGAGGTATCTCTGGGCCCTCTCGGTAATGCACATCACTATAAGCCTTGCAAGCAATGTGACTAATGAGTTAGTTGCGGGATGATGCATTACGGAACAAGTAAGAGACTTGCCGGTAACGAGATTGAACTAGGTATTGAGATACCAACGATCGAATCTCAGGCAAGTAACATACCGATGACAAAGGGAACAACGTATGTTCTTATGCGGTTTGACCGATAAAGATCTTGGTAGAATATGTGGGAGCCAATATGAACATCCAGGTTCCGCTATTGGTTATTGACCGGAGACGTGTCTCGGTCATGTCTACATAGTTCTCAAACCCGTAGGGTCCGCATGCTTAACGTTCGGTGACGATCGGTATTATGAGTTTATGTGTTTTGATGTGCCGAAGGTAGTTCGGAGTCCCAGATATGATCACGGACATGACGAGGAGTCTCGAAATGGTCAAGACATAGAGATCGATATATTGGATGACTATGTTTGGACATCGGAATGGTTCCGTGTGAGTTCGGGCATTACCGGAGTACCGGGAGGTTACCAGAACCGCCGGGAAGTATAGGGGCCTTATTGGGCCATAGTGGGAGAGATGAGAAGGGATCCTAGGAGGGAGCGCCCCCCCAATCCCAATCCGAATTGGGTGGGGGGGGGGCCCTTTCCTTCCTCCTTCCTCCCCCTTCCTTCCTCTCCTAGTCCAACTAGGGAAGGGGGGGATCCTACTCCTGGTGGGAGTAGGACTCCTCCAGGGCACGCCATAGAGGGCCGACCCTCCCCCTCCTCCACTCCTTTATATATGGGGGAGGGGGCACCCCATAGACACACAATTTGACATTGTCTTAGCCGTGTGCGGTGCCCCTCTCCACCATAATCCACCTCGGTCATACCGTTGAAGTGCTTAGGCGAAGCCCTGCGCCGGTAACTTCATCATCACCATCATCACACCGTCGTGCTGATGAAGCTCTCCCTCGACACTCAGCTGGATCGAGAGTTCGTGGGACGTCACCGAGCTGAACGTGTGCAGATCGCGGAGGTGCCTTACTTTCGGTACTAGGATCGGTCGGATCGTGAAGATGTATGACTACATCAACCGTGTTGTCATAACGCTTCCGCTTTCGGTCTATGAGGGTGCGTAGAGAACACTCTCCCCTGTCGTTGCTACGCATCACCTAGATGGATCTTGCGTGTGCGTAGGATTTTTTTTTAAATTACTGCTTCCCCAACAGTGGCATTCGAGCCAGGTCTATGCGTAGATGTTATATGCACGACTAGAACACAAAGAGTTGTGGGGGATAATAGTCATACTGCTTACCAGCATGTCATACTTTGACTCGGCGGTATTGTTGGATGAAGCGGCCTGATACGTATCCATCGTATCTACTTTTCCAAACACTTTTGCCCTTGTTTTGGACTCTAACTTGCATGATTTGAATGGAACTAACCCGGACTGACGCTGTTTTTAGCAGAATTACCATGGTGTTATTTTTGTGCAGAAATAAAAGTTCTCGGAATGACCAAAAACTTCACGGAGAATATTTTTGGAATTTATAAAAAATACTAGAGAAAGAATCAAGACCAGGGGGGCCACACCCTGTCCACGAGGGTGGGGGGTACGCCTGCCCCCCTGGGCGTGCCCTCTACCTCGTGGCCCCCCTGGTGCTCCACCGACCTCAACTCCAACTCTATATATTCATGTTCGGGGAGAAAAAATTAGAGAGAAGGATTCATCACGTTTTACGATATGGAGCCGCTGCCAAGCCCTAATCTCTCTCGAGAGGGCTGATCTGGAGTCCGTTCGGGGCTCCGGAGAGGGGAATCCGTCACCATCGTCATCATCAAACTTCCTCCATCACCAATTCATGATGCTCACCGCCGTGTGTGAGTAATTCCATCATAGGCTTGCTGGACGGTGATGGGTTGGATGAGATTTATCATGTAATCGAGTTAGTTTTGTTAGGGTTTGATCCCTAGTATCCATTATGTTTTGAGATTGATGTTGCTATGACTTTGCGATGCTTAATGCTTGTCACTAGGGCCCGAGTGCCATGATTTCAGATCTGAACCTATTATGTTTTCATGAATATATGTGAGTTCTTGATCCTATCTTTTAAGTCAGTAGTCACCTACTATGTGTTATGATCCGGTAACCCCGAAGTGACAATAATCGGGATCACTCTCGGTTGTGACCGTAGTTTGAGGAGTTCATGTATTCACTAAGTGTTAAAGCTTTGGTCCGGTACTCTATTAAAATGAGGCCTTAATATCCCTTAGTTTCCAATAGGACCCCGCTGCCACGGGAGGGTAGGACAAAAGATGTCATGCAAGTTCTTTTCCATAAGCACGTATGACTATATTCGGAATACATGCCTACATTACATTTATGAACTGGAGCTAGTTCTGTGTCACCCTATGTTATAACTGTTGCATGAGGAATCGCATCCGACATAATTATCCATCACTGATCCAAGGCCTACGAGCTTTTCACATATTGATCTTTGCTTAGTTACTTTTTTGTTGCCACTGTTACAATTACTACAAAGTTGCTACTGTTACTTTTGCAATCGTTACCATTACTTCCATACTACTTTGCTACTAAATACTTTGCTGCAGATATTAAGTTTTCCAGGTGTGGTTGAATTGACAACTCAGGTGCTAATACTTGAGAATATTCTTTGGCTCCCCTTGTGTCGAATCAATAAATTTGGGTTGAATACTCTACCCTCGAAAACTGTTGCGATCCCCTATACTTGTGGGTTATCACGGCCCGGACCGACATTATGCGTACGCTTACGCGAGACTGGTTCTACCGACGTGCTTCGCACACAGGTGGCTGGCGGGTGTCAGTTTCTCCAACTTTAGTTGAATCGAGTGTGGCTATGCCCGGTCCTTGTTTAAGGTTAAAACAGCACACTTAACGAAAAATCGTTGTGGTTTTGATGCATAGGTAAGAACGGTTCTTGCTCAGCCTGTAGCAGCCACGTAAAAACTTGCAACAACAAAGTAGACGATGTCTAAGTTCTTTTTGCAGGGCATGTTGTGATGTGATATGTTCAAGACATGATGCTAAATTTTATTGTATGAGATTATCATGTTTTGTAACAGAGTTATCGGCAACTGGCAGGAGCCATATGGTTGTCGCTCTATTGTATGAAATGCAATCGCCATGTAATTGCTTTACTTTATCACTAAGCGATAGCGATAGTCGTAGAAGCAATAGTTCGTGAGACGACAACGATGCTTCGATGGAGATCAAGGTGTCAAGCCGGTGACGATGGTGATCATGACGGTGCTTTGGAGATGGAGATCAAAGGCACAAGATGATGATGGCCATATCATATCACTTATATTGATTGCATGTGATGTTTATCCTTTATGCATCTTATTTTGCTTAGTTCGGCGGTAGCATTATAAGATGATCTCTCACTAAATTTCAAGGTACAAGTGTTCTCCTTGAGTATGCACCATTGCGAAAGTTCATCGTGCCGAGACACCACGTGATGATCAGGTGTGATAAGCTCTACGTTCACATACAACGGGTGCAACCTAGTTTTGCACACGCAGAATACTCGGGTTAAACTTGACGGGCCTAGCATATGCAGATATGGCCTCGGAACACTGAGACCGAAAGGTCGAGCGTGAATCATGTAGTAGATATGATCAACATAGTGATGTTCACCATTGAAAACTACTCCATCTCACGTGATGATCGGACATGGTTTAGTTGATTTGGATCACGTGATCACTTAGATGATTAGAGGGATGTCTATCTAAGTGGGAGTTCTTAAGTAATATGATTAATTGAACATTAATTTATCATGAACTTAGTACCTGATAATATTTTGCATGTTTATGTTGTTGTAGATAGATGGCCCATGCTGTTGTTTCGTTGAATTTTAATGCGTTCCTAGAGAAAGCTAAGTTGAAAGATGATGGTAGCAACTACACAGACCGGGTCCGTAACTTGAGGATTATCCTCATTGCTGCACAGAAGAATTACGTCCTGGAAGCACCGCTAGGTGCCAAACCTACTGCAGGAGCAACGCCAGATGTTATGAACATCTGGCAGAGCAAAGCTGATGAATACTCGATAGTTCAGTGTGCCATGCTTTATGGCTTAGAACCGGGACTTCAACAACGTTTTGAACATCATGGAGCATATGAGATGTTCCAGGAGTTGAATTTAATATTTCAAGCAAATTCCCGGATTGAGAGATATGAAGTCTCCAATAAGTTCTACAACTGCAAAATGGAGGAGAATAGTTCTGTCAGTGAGCATATACTCAAAATATCTGGGTATAACAATCACTTGATTCAACTGGGAGTTAATCTTCCTGATGATAGTGTCATTGACAGAATTCTTCAATCACTTCCACCAAGCTACAAGAGCTTCATGATGAACTATAATATGCAAGGGATGGATAAGACAATTCCCAAGCTCTTCGCAATGCTAAAGGTTGCGGAGGTAGAAATCAAGAAAGAGCATCAAGTGTTGATGGTCAACAAGACCACCAGTTGCAAGAAAAAGGGTAAAGGGAAGAAGGGGAACTTCAAGAAGAACGGCAAGCAAGTTGCTGCTCAAGTGAAGAAGCCCAAGTCTGGACCTAAGCCTAAGACTGAGTGCTTCTACTGCAAAGGGATTGGTTACTGGAAGCGGAACTGCCCCAAGTATTTGGCGGATAAGAAGGATTGCAAGGTGAACAAAGGTATATGTGATATACATGTTATTGATGTGTACCTTACTAATGCTCGCAGTAGTGCCTGGGTATTTGGTACTGGTTCTGTTGCTATTATTTGCAACTCGAAACAGGGACTACGGATTAAGCGAAGATTGGCTAAGGACGAGGTGAATATTTGTTGTTTGGTGCCAGCGTTAAGCATGAACATTATATCTGGATCTTGTTTGATGCGAGACGGTTATTCATTTAAATCAGAGAATAATGGTTGTTCTATTTATATGAGAAATATCTTTTATGGTCATGCACCTTCGAAGAGTGGTCTATTTTTGTTGAATCTCGATAGTAGTGACACACTTATACATAATATTGAAGCCAAAAGATGCAGAGTTGATAATGATAGTGCAACTTATTTGTGGTACTGCCGTTTATGTCATATTGGTGTAAAGCGCATGAAGAAACTAGATTCTGATGGACTTTTGGAATCACTTGATTATGAATCACTTGGTACTTGCGAACCATGCCTCATGGGCAAGATGACTAAAACTCCGTTCTCCGAAACAATGGAGCAAGCAACAGATTTGTCGGAAATCATACATACTGATGTATGTGGTCCGATGAATATTGAGGCTCGCGGCGGGTATCGTTATTTTCTCACCTTCACAGATGATTTGAGCCGATATGGGTATATCTACTTAATAAAACATAAGTCTGAAACATTTGAAAAGTTCAAAGAATTTCAGAGTGAAGTGGAAAATCATCGTAACAAGAAAATAAAGTTTCTACGATCTGATCGTGGAGGAGAATATTTGAGTTACGAGTTTGGTCTTCATTTGAAACAATGCCGAATAGTTTCACAACTTACGCCACCCGGAACACCACAGCGTAATGGTGTGTCCGAACGTCGTAATCGTACATTACTAGACATGGTCCGATCTATGATATCTCTTACTGATTTACCGCTATCATTTTGGGGTTATGCTTTAGAGACGGCTGCATTCACGTTAAATAGGGCACCACTAAATCCGTTGAGATGACACCTTATGAACTATGGTTTGGCAAGAAACCCAAGTTGTCGTTTCTTAAAGTTTGGGGCTGCGATGCTTATGTGAAAAAGCTTCAACCTGATAAGCTCGAACCCAAACCGGAGAAATGTGTCTTCATAGGATACCCAAAGGAGACTGTTGGGTACACCTTCTATCACAGATCCAAAGGCAAGACATTCGTTGCTAAAAATGGATCCTTTCTAGAGAAGGAGTTTCTCTCGAAAGAAGTGAGTGGGAGGAAAGTAGAACTTGATGAGGTAGTTGTACCTTCTCCCGAATTGGAAAATGGTTCATCACAGAAATCAGTTCCAGTGACTCCTACAACTTAGTGAGGAAGCTAATGATGATGATCATATAACTTCAGATCAAGTTACTACTAAACCTCGTAGGTCAACCAGAGTAAGATCCGCACCAAAGTGGTACGGTAATCTTGTTCTGGAGGTCATGTTACTTGACCATGACGAACCTACAAACTATGAGGAAGCGATGATGAGCTCAGATTCCGCAAAATGGCTTGAGGCCATGAAATCTGAGATGGGATCCATGTATGAGAACAAAGTGTGGACTTTGTTTGACTTGCCTGATGATCGGCAAGCCATCGAGAACAAAAGTATCTTCAAGAAGAAGACTGACGCTGACGGTAATGTTTCTGTCTACAAAGCTCGACTTGTTGCGAAAGGTTTTCGACAAGTTCAAGGAGTTGACTACGATGAGACTTTCTCACCCGTAGCGATGCTTAAGTCCGTCCGAATCATGTTAGCAATTGCTGCATCTTATGATTATGAAATTTGGCAAATGGATGTAAAGACTGCATTCCTGAATGGATTTCTAGAAGAAGAGTTGTATATGATGCAACCTGAAGGTTTTATCAATCCAAAGGATGCTAACAAAGTGTGCAAGCTCTAGCGATCCATTTATGGACTGGTGCAAGCATCTCGGAGTTGGAATAAACGTTTTGATAGTGTGATCAAAGCATATGGTTTTATACAGACTTTCGGAGAAGCCTGTATTTACAAGAAAGTGAGTGGGAGCTCTGTAGCATTTCTAATATTATATGTGGATGACATATTGTTGATTGGAAATGATATAGAATTTCTAGATAGCATAAAAGGATACTTGAACAAGAGTTTTTCAATGAAAGACCTTGGTGAAGCTGCTTATATATTGGGCATCAAGATCTATAGAGATAGATCAAGACACTTAATTGGACTTTCACCAAGCACATACCTTGATAAAGTTTTGAAGAAGTTCAAAATGGATCAAGCAAAGAAAGGGTTCTTGCCTGTGTTACAAGGTGCGAAGTTGAGTCAGACTCAATGCCCAACCACTGCAGAAGATAGAGAGAAAATGAAAGTCATTCCCTATGCTTCAGCCATAGGTTCTATCATGTATGCAATGCTGTGTACCAGACCTGATGTGTGCCTTGCTATTAGTTTAGCAGGGAGGTACCAAAGTAATCCAGGAGTGGATCACTGGACAGCAGTCAAGAACATCCTAAAATACCTGAAAAGGACTGAGGATATGTTTCTCATTTAGGGAGGTGAGAAAGAGCTCGTCGTAAATGGTTACGTCGATGCAAGCTTTGACACTGATCCGGATGACTCTAAGTCACAAACCGGATACGTGTTTATATTAAACGGTGGAGCTGTCAGTTGGTGCAGTTCTAAGCAAAGCATCGTGGCGGGATATACGTGTTAAGCGGAGTACATAGCTGCTTCGGAAGCAGCAAATAAAGGAGTCTAGATGAAGGAGTTCATATCCGATCTAGGTGTCATACCTAGTGCATCGGGTCCAATGAAAATCTTTTGTGACAATACTGGTGCAATTGCCTTGGCAAAGGAATCCAGATTTCACAAGAGAACCAAGCACATCAAGAGACACTTCAATTCCATCCGCGATCAAGTCAAGGAGGGACACAGAGATTTGCAAGATACATACAGATCTGAATGTTGCAGACCCGTTGACTAAGCCTCTCTCACGAGAAAAACATGAGCAGCCCCAAGACTCCATGGGTGTTAGAATCATTACTGTGTAATCTAGATTACTGACTCTAGTGCAAGTGGGATACTAAAGGAAATATGCCCTAGAGGGAATAATAAAGTTGTTATTTATATTTCCTTATATCATGATAAATGTTTATTATTCATGATAGAATTGTATTGCCCGAAACTTAGTACATGTGTGAATACATAGACAAACAGAGTGTCACAAGTATGCCTCTACTTGACTAGCTCGTTGAATCAAAGATGGTTAAGTTTCCTAGCCATAGACATGAGTTGTCATTTGATTAACGGGATCACATCATTAGAGAATGATGTGATTGACTTGACCCATTCCGTTAGCCTAGCACTTGATCGTTTAGTTTATTTGCTATTGCTTTCTTCATGACTTATACATGTTCCTATGACTATGAGATTATGCAACTCCCGAATACCGGAGGAACACTTATTGTGCTACCAAACGTCACAACGTAACTGGGTGATTATAAAGGTGCTCTACAGGTGTCTCCGATGGTGTTTGTTGAGTTGGCATAGATCGAGATTAGGATTTGTCACTCCGATTGTCGGAGAGGTATCTCTGGGCCCTCTCGGTAATGCACATCACTATAAGCCTTGCAAGCAATGTGACTAATGAGTTAGTTGCGGGATGATGCATTACGGAACGAGTAAAGAGACTTTCCGGTAACGAGATTGAACTAGGTATTGAGATACCGACGATCGAATCTCGGGCAAGTAACATACCGATGACAAAGGGAACAACGTATGTTGTTATGCGGTTTGACCGATAAAGATCTTCGTAGAATACGTGGGAGCCAATATGAACATCCAGGTTCCGCTATTGGTTATTGACCGGAGACTTGTCTCGGTCATGTCTACCTAGTTCTCGAACCCGTAGGATCCGCACGCTTAACGTTCGGTGACGATCGGTATTATGAGTTTATGTGTTTTGATGTACCGAAGGTAGTTCGGAGTCCCGGATATGATCACGGACATGTTGAGGAGTCTCGAAATGGTCAAGACATAAAGATCGATATATTGGATGACTATGTTTGGACATTGGAATGGTTCCGGGTGAGTTCAGGCATTTACCGGAGTACCAGGAGGTTACCGGAACCCCCCGGGAAGTATATGGGCCTTATTGGGCCATAGTGGGAGAGAGGAGAAGGGAGCCTAGGAGTGTGCGCCCCCCCCCAAGCCAATCCGAATTGGGTGGGGGGCCGGCCCCCCTTTCCTTCCTCCTTCCCCCTTCCTTCATTTCCTAGTCCAACTAGGGAAGGGGGGGGGGAATTCTACTTCCGGTGGGAGTAGGACTCCTCTAGGGCACGCCATAGAGGGCCGGCCCTCCCCCTCCTCCACTCCTTTATATACGGAGGAGGGGGCACCCCATAGACACACAAGTTGACATTGTCTTAGCCGTGTGCGGTGCCCCCCTCCACCATAATCGACCTCGGTCATACCGTTGCAGTGCTTAGGCGAAGCCCTGCGCTAGTAACTTCATCATCACTGTCATCACGCCGTCGTGCTGACGAAGCTCTCCCTCAACACTCAGCTGGATCGAGAGTTCGTGGGAGGGCACCGAGCTGAACGTGTGCAGATCGCGGAGGTGCCGTACTTTCGGTACTAGGACCGGTCGGAACGTGAAGACATACGACTACATCAACCGCGTTGTCATAACGCTTCCGCTTTCAGTCTATGAGGGTACGTAGACAACACTCTCCCCTCTCGTTACTATGCATCACCTAGATGGATCTTGCGTGTGCATAGGATTTTTTTTGAAATTACTGCGTTCCCCAACACTTGATGCTCAATATATAAGCAGCTTCACCGAGGTCTCGCTTTCAAAACCTTCTTTCAAACACTCCTTTATGCTTTCCAGAAAATTCTACATCATTTCTGATCAACAATATGTCATTCACATATACTTATCAGAAAGGTTGTAGTGCTCCCACTCACTTTCTTGTAAATACAGGCTTCACCAAAGGTCTGTATAAAACCATATGCTTTGATCACCTTATCAAAGCGTATATTCAAACTCCGAGATGCTTGCACCAGTCCATGATAGATCGCTAGAGTTTGCACACTTTGTTAGCACCTTTAGGATCGACAAAAACTTCTGGTTGCATCATATACAACTCTTCTTTAATAAATCCATTAAGGAATGCAGTTTTGACATCCATTTGCCAGATTTCATAAAATGCGGCAATTGCTAGCATGATTCGGACAGACTTAAGCATCGATACGAGTGAGAAAATCTCATCGTATTCAACACTTTGAACTTGTCAAAAACCTTTTTCGATAATTCGAGCTTTGTAGATAATAACACTACTATCAGCGTTCGTCTTCCTCTTGAAGATCCATTTATTCTCAATGGCTCGCCGATCATCTGACAAGTCAATCAAAGTCCATACTTTGTTCTCATACATGGATCCCATCTCAGATTTCATGGCCTCAAGCCATTTCGCGGAATCTGGGCTCATCATCGCTTCCTCATAGTTCGTAGGTTCATCATGGTCTAGTAACATGGCTTCCAGAATAGGATTACCATACCACTCTGGTGCGTAACGTACTCTGGTTGACCTACGAGGTTCGGTAGTAACTTGATCTGAAGTTTCATGACCACCATTAACTTCCTCACTGATTGGTGTAGGCATCACTGGAACTGATTTCTGTGATGAACCATTTTCCAATTCGGGAGAAGGTACAACTACCTCATCAAGTTCTACTTTCCTCCCACTCACTTCTTTCGAGAGAAACTCCTTTTCTAGAAAGGATCCATTCTTAGCAACAGATATCTTGCCTTCGGATCTGTGATAGAAGGTGTACCCAACAGTTTCTTTGGGTATCGTATGAAGACGCATTTTTCCGATTTGGGTTCAAGCTTATCAGGTTGAAACTTTTTCACATAAGCATCGCCACCCCAAACTTTAAGGAACGACAGTTTAGGTTTCTTGCCAAACCACAATGGTGTCGTCTCAACGGAGTTAGATGGTGCCCTATTTAACGTGAATGCAGCTGTCCCTAATGCATAACCCCAAAAACGATAGTGGTAATTCGGTAAGAGACATCATAGATCGCACCATATCTAATAAAGTACGGTTATGATGTTCGGACACACCATTACGCTCTGGTGTTCCAGGTGGCGTGAGTTGCGAAACTATTCCACATTGTTTCAAATGAAGACCAAACTCGTAACTCAAATATTCGTCTCCGCGATCAGATCGTGGAAACTTTATTTTCTTATTACGACGATTTTCCACTTCACTCTGAAATTCTTTGAACTTTTCAAATGTTTCAGACTTATGTTTCATCAAGTAGATATACCCATATCTGCTCAAATCATCTGTGAAGGTCAGAAAATAATGATACCCGCCGCGAGCCTCAACACTCATCAGACCGCATACATTGGTATGTATTATTTCCAATAAGTCAGTGGCTCACTCCATTGTTCCAGAGAACGGAGTCTTACTCATCTTGCCCATGAGGCATGGTTCGCAAGCATCAAGTGATTCCAAAAGCCCATCAGCATGGAGTTTCTTCCTGCGCTTTACACCAATATGACTTAAACGGCAGTGCCACAAATATGTTGCACTATCATTATCAACTTTGCATCTTTTGGCATCAATATTATGAATATGTGTATCACTACGATCGAGATCAATAAACATTCACCTTGGGTGTATGACCACAGAAGGTTTTATTCATGTAAACAGAATAACAATTATTCTTTGACTTAAATGAATAACCGTATTGCAATAAACATGATCCAATCATATTATGCTCAACGCAAACACCAAATAACATTTATTTTAGGTTCAACACTAATCCCGAAGGTAAAGGGAGTGTGCGATGGTGATCTTATCAACCTTGGAATTACTTCCAACATACATCATCCCCTCACCCTCAACTAGTCTCATTTCATTTTGTAACTCATGTTTCAAGTTACTAATCATAGCAACTAAACCAGTATCATATACCCAGGGGTTACTATGAACACTAGTAAGTACACATCAATAACATGTATATCATATATACTTTTGTTCACTTTGTCATCCTTCTTATCCACCAAGTATTTGGGGCAGTTCCGCTTCGAGTAACCATTTCCTTTGGGCTTCTTAATGGGAGTGGCAACTTGCTTGCCATTCTTCTTGAAGTTCCCTTTCTTTCCCTTGCCCTTTTACTTGAAACTAGTGGTCTTGTCAACCATCAACACTTGATACTTTTCTTGATTTCTACCTTCGCCGATTTTAGCATCGTGAAGAGATCGGGGAATCCTTTTCTTCATCCCTTGCATATTATAGTTCATCACGAAGTTCCAGTAACTTGGTGATAGTGACTAGAGAACTTTGCAATCACTATCTTATTTGGAAGATTAACTCCCACTTGATTCAAGCGATTGTAGTACTCAGACATTCTGAGCATATGCTCACCGGTTGAGCTATTCTCCTCCATCTTGTAGGCAAAATACTTGTCAGAGGTCTCATACCTCTTGACTCGGGCATGAGTCTGAAATATCAATTTCAGCTCTTGGAACATCTCATATGCTCCATGGCCTTCAAAATATTTTTGAAGTCCCGGTTCTAAGACGTAAAGCATGGTGCACTAAACTATCAAGTAGTCATCATACCGAGCTTGTCAGACGTTCATAATGTCTGCATCTGCTCCTGCAATAGGTCTGTCACCTAGCGGTGCATCAAGGACATAATTCTTCTGTGCAGCAATGAGGATAATCCTCTGATCACGGACCCAGTCCGCATCATTGCTACTATCATTTTTCAACTTAGTTTTCTCTAGGAACATATCAAAAAATAAAACAGGGGAGCTATACGCGAGCTATTGATCTACAACATAGATATGCAAATACTATCAGGACTAAGTTCATGATAAATTTAAGTTCAATTAATCCTATTACTTAAGAACTCCCACTTAGATAGACATCCCTCTAGTCATCGAAATGATCACCTGATCCATATCAACTAAACCATGTCCGATCATCACGTGAGATGGAGTAGTTTTCAATGGTGAACATCTCTATGTTGATCATATCTACTATATGATTCACGTTCGACCTTTCGGTCTCAGTGTTCCGAGGCCATACCTGCATATGCTAGGCTCGTCAAGTTTAACCCGAGTATTCTGCGTGTGCAAAAATGGCCTGCACCCGTTGTATGTGAACGTAGAGCTTATCACACCCGATCATCACCTGGTGTCTCAGCACGACGAACTGTAGCAACGGTGCATACTCAGGGAGAACACTTATACCTTTAAATTTAGTGAGAGATCATCTTATAATGCTACCGCCATACTAAGCAAAATAAGATGCATAAAGGATAAACATCACATGCAATCAAAATAAGTGATATGATATGGCCATCATCACCTTGTGCCTTTGATCTCCATCTCCAAAGCACCGTCATGATCACCATTGTCATCGACTTGACACCTTGATCTCCATCGAAGCATCACTGTCGTCTCGCCAACTATTGCTTTTACGACTATCGCTACCGCTTAGTGATAGAGTAAAGCAATTACATGGCGATTGCATTTCATACAATAAAGCGACAACCATAAGGCTCCTGCCAGTTGCTGATAACGGTTACAAAACATGATCATCTCATACAACAATTTATATTATCACGTCTTGACCATATCACATCACAACAATCCCTGCAAAAACAAGTTAGACGTCCTCTACTTTGTTGTTGCAAGTTTTACGTGGCTGCTACGGGCTTCTAGTAAGAACCGTTCTTACCTACGCATCAAAACCACAATGATTTTTCGTCAAGTGTGCTGTTTTAACCTTCAACAAGGACCGGGCGTAGTCAAACTCGATTCAACTAAAGTTGGAGAAACAGACAGCCACTAGCCACCTGTGTGTGAAGCACGTCGGTAGAACGAGTCTCATGAACGCGGTCATGTAATGTCGGTCCGGCCCGCTTCATCCAACAATACCGCCGAATCAAAGTAAGATGTTGCTGGTAAGCAGTATGATTATTATCGCCCTCAACTCTTTGTGTTCTACTCGTGCATATAACATCTACGCATAGACCTGGCTCGGATGCCACTGTTGGGGAACACAGTATTTCAAAAAATTTACCTATGCTCACGCAAGATCTATTTGTGAGATGCATAGCAACGAGCGGGGAGAGTGTGTCCACGTACCCTCGTAGACCAAAAGCAGAAGCGTTTAGTAATGCGATTGATGTAGTCGAACGTCTTCGCGATCCAATCGACCCAAGCACCGAACGTACGGCACTTCCGTGTTCAGCACACGTTCAGCACGATGATGTCCCTCGAGCTCTTGATCTAGTTGAGGACGAGGGAGAGTTCCGTCAGCATGACGGCGTGGCGACGACGATGATGATGTTACTGGCGCAGGGCTTTGCCTAAGCACTACGACAATATGACCGAGGTGTGTAACTGTGGAGAGGGGCACCGCACACGGCTAAGATAAATCTTGGAGTGCCTTTGGGGTGCCCCTGCCCACGTATATAAAGGACGGAGGGAGAGAGGCCGCCCCTAGGGGTGTGCCAAGAGTATGGAGTCCTACTAGGACTTCCAAGTCCTAGTAGGAATCCCTTCCCTTTTCGGAGTAGGAGAGAAGGAAAGAGGGAAAGAGAGAGGGAGTAGGAAAAGGCAAAGGGGGCGCCGCCCCCTTCCCCTAGTCCAATTCGGACCCATGGGAGGGGCGCGCGCCACCTCCTCTTCGCCTGCCTCCTTCTTTTCCCGTATGGCCCAATAAGGCCCATTACTTCTCCCGGTGAATTCTCGTAACTCCCTGGTACTCCTAAAAACACCTGAATCACTCGAAACCTTTCCGATGTCCGAATATAGGCTTCCAATATATGAATCTTTACCTATCGACCATTTCGAGACTCCTCGTCATGTCCGTGATCTCATCCGGGACTCCGAACAAACTTCGGTCATCAAATCACATAACTCATAATACAAATCGTCATCGAACGTTAAGCGTGCGGACCCTACGGGTTCGAGAACTATGTAGACATGACCAAGACACATCTCCGGTCAATAACCAATAGCGGAATCAGGATGCTCATATTGGCTCCTACATATTCTACGAAGATGTTTATCGGTCAAACCGCATAACAACATACGTCATTCCCTTTGTCATCGGTATGTTACTTGCCCGAGATTCGATCATCGGTATCATCATACCTAGTTCAATCTCGTTACCGGCAAGTCTCTTTACTCATTCCGTAATGCATCATCCCGCAACTAACTCATTAGTCACATTGCTTGCAAGGCTTATAGTGACGTGCATTACCGAGAGGGCCCAGAGATACCTTTCCGATACACGGAGTGACAAATCCTAATCTCGATCTATGCCATCCCAACAAACACCTTCAGAGACACCTGTAGAGCATCTTTATAATCACCCAGTTACGTTGTGACGTTTGATAGCACACAAAGTGTTCCTCCGGTATTCGGGAGTTGCATAATCTCATAATCAGAGGAACATGTATAAGTCATGAAGAAAGCAATAGCAATAAAACTTAACGATCATAATGCTAAGCTAACGGATGGGTCTTGTCCATCACATCATTCTCTAATGATGCGATCCCGTTCATCAAATGACAACACATGTCTATGGTCAGGAAACTTAACCATCTTTGATTAACGAGCTAGTCTAGTAGAGGCATACTAGGGACACTTTGTTTTGTCTATGTATTCACACATGTATTAAGTTTCCGGTTAATACAATTCTAGCATGAATAATAAACATTTATCATGATATAAGGAAATATAAATAACAACTTTATTATTGCCTCAAGGGCATATTTCGTTCACCTTGCAACCTGGTGATGGGCACTCTGTTTGAGGCCTAAAATTCTAGATTGCGGACTTCAATGTTTTTGTTCTCCCATGTGTGCTTCATATTTGGATTTATACTTCTTAGAAATCATAGACACATGTCTTGTGAACATTTACAATTGTTTTCAGAAGATAATAAAGCATTTAAATTTGTTTTCTTTAAGCTCATAGCATGGGAGCATTTAAGGTTTCATTTTTTGAGAAGCGGGAGGCATCTTTGGAGCACCTGGTATTTTTCCAACCAAATTGCTTTACTTATGGGTATTGCATTATACCATTACCTCCGGCCGGAATTACTTGTCTTAGATTTATCTAAACACGAATGTATATGTGTGTTTAGACAATTCTAAGACAAGTAATTCGGGACGGACAAAGTACCGTATTGCGTGTACCAGGGTCATACATTTTTCTATGAAACGGAGGCAAAAGATTTACCTTATCTCATTAATTAAGAAAATAAGATTAAGGTTTGTCGGTTACATGGCCACAGAGGCGATACATATACATAGGTACACTAATCATTTTTCCACGCATCGATTTCCCTCAACAGCAAAAAGCACTCATATTCTTTAGCGAAAATATTAACCCTCCCAACTGCAAATCAATAGAAAAGAATGAAAAGAAAATATTTAACCCTCCCTTTCGCTTCTAAAAGTCTTCCCAAGTTTTGTAGCCTTATAGTAATGTCGTCGAAACTCGAAAGAAACATATTAAGGCGGCAATCAGTGCCCAGTGGCCTGAGCCTGACGATGTGCGCCCTGTCTCAGCCCTGCTGAAACCATGAATGACACACCAGGTTACGCGGGGCTTACAGCAGCACTATGTCACTCAACCCCACCCCCAGCAAACTCGACCGACCCGTCAATCAATCGATCCATCCATCGTCGAGGGGAAGGACGGAAAATCCCACCAAATTCCCTCACATCGAACGACACATTCCGACTAGTTTAATCAGGAGGTGAACCCGGCGAGCCAAGTCCAAGGCTCCCACTTTTACCTTATCCCAACTGAAAGCACTGTGGCACTGGCAACGCTATCTACCTAGTTGAAACTGAAACTCGGATAGGGCGACACGGCCGTATTTGTCTGTCGAAACGCTACCTTCGCGGTTGAACAACAATCATTTGCTGAGCGCTGCCGAGGTTGAGGTCTCCAGAACCCTGTCGCTCACCTAATCACCTGTACCATGTATTACGTGCTGTCACTGGCTGCAGATGCTTTGCATGCGGTGAAACCTCTGGGCTAGCTGTTAGCTGTCTTGATCGGGAGTGTCCAAGCTGTGAAACTTTCCACCGGTGAAACCTTTGGGCTGTCGGTCGGGCTGTCGGCACGAACCAGCAAGTAGCTGGCTAGGCTGGCAGTCAGCTAGGCGTTGCGTGCTCGGAGTTACGTACAGTACCGAAGACGAAGATGCCGCCCCGTTTTCTCCCCTGTGAAAGGAATGTGAAACGACGAGTTTGTTTTCACCCGTCACTTGGACAAGATCCTATACTGCACCAGTCACTTGATTAAGCGATCTGATAATCTATCTGATTACTACCACTGAAACTAATCATCTTCCTGAAGGACGACTGGAACTAATCATCTTTCTGAAGGACGATTAGGTCCAGTCGTCTTCCAGTAAGACGAGGGCGTATTATTTTTGAAAAATATCAAAACCGTGTATTATTTCTGAAAATTAATAAAAAAATATATTATTTTATAAAAATAGCTGCTAGTACACCGTTCAATCCAAACACCGGTTGTCGGCGAGTGTACTCTATCTTGCACCGCAATACTGTCCTCTCTCCATTGGTCCCGCTGCTCCCCATGCATGGACGAAACTCATCACGCCGGCTGACGTCGCCGCGGTAGACGACGGTGCGAGTAAGGCGCAACAACCTGAGGAGAAGAAATACGCGCGTGATGTTACTACACGAGGAGAATCTGAGCCTGCTGCTTGCTTGCTAGCTAGCTAGAGAGACGCTGCGAAGTCGCAAAGTTGCGGATCGGCGTGACGTAGGAGGGGCGACGATGGACTCGCCGCGCGGGCGTCAACGTACGCTCGCCGATGGGGATGGGGATGGGGATGGCCACCGGGAATCTTTCCGACACCTCGATCGTCAGCGTCCTAGCCGGCAAGCCCTCGCCGTGTTTTCACATTCCATCGCCCGGTCGCTCGCTTCCACTCATTAATGATCATTGGAGCATCTACATCCGGCATCCCTAAACCCATAATATATGCATGGACTTTCTCTGGCATGGCGGGCCTACGACCCCAAACGTCCAGACTGACCGGCAACCTTAATATCTAGCATGCGCGGATATGGAGAGGCCCAAGAGCGACTGGACACGTCTGCCATGGTGGATCGGCCCATGCTAGTCCACCCCACGGCCGATCGACGCCGGAGTCTGTCCATTGTGAAACCATTGTGTCGTCACAACTGGTGCTCGGATCCGGCGGTGCTAGATGCTCGAGGTCCGACCATGGCGTCATCTCAGTCCGCACGCATATGAGTGCTACAAGGAGCGGTGTGCCCGCAGTGACATGTAGAGGGCGCAGGAGCGCGAGGCCCGCCTCGCTCGCCTCGCTGGAGATGTGACGGAGGCGGATGCGGCGGCGCACTGCCACAGAAGAGGAAGCCATCCATGCCCGTATCCTCCAAAAGCGGCAGAGGAGGAATACGCGCCCCCTCGCCGGGGAGCAGGCTCGGGCGGTCCGTGCGATGGCTGGGCTGCCCCCAAATAGGAGGAAGAGGATAGCGACAGGACAGATAGCTCTGGTGAGGAGGAGATCCAGCTTAATCCATATTGCGTCTTCGACCGCTACTTCCGTGACAAAGAAGCCAAGGACGCCGGGATGGGCATCCGTGAATGATATTTGTCCATAGCTTAGAGCATCTCCAGCCGCGCCCCCAACAGCGCCCCCGGGGCTTTTTTTAGCGCCGGCGGCCAAAAATTGGCCCAGTCGCGCCCCCGGGATCTCATTTAGCGCCGGTTTGGCCCGAAATAACAGCCAGCGAACCCCGAGCCGAACCCAACCGCCCGGGGGTCGCCTGGGGACGCCGGCAGAAGCGAAAAGGGGCGTGGGGCCGCTCCGCCGGCGAGAGGAGGCCCTTTTCCCGCCGATTCCTCCCGCTTTCCCCATTGGCTTCCCTCTCATTCTCCATTCCTCCCGCCAATCTCCTCCTCCTCCACTCCCAGCCGGCCGCCATGCCGCCGAAGAAGTACATGCCCCCCGCGCCACGGCGGATGCCACCGCAACCGCCACCCAATCGAAGCAGAGGAAGCCGAGGGCGCCGCCGTCCAAGCCCCCGGGCATGTCCAACGCCGACTGGAGGGCGGAAGTTCAGCGCCGGGAGGCTGTCACCACCGACCGGCGGAACAGGGCGAACGCCAAGAGGGCCAGGGACAGCGCGGCGCTCGCGGCTGCGGCGACGGCGGAGCAGGCGGAGCGCTCGGCCGAACAAGCCAAGGCGGCTCGCGCGGGGATGATGAATCCACCCGGCGGCCACAGCCCGTACGCGTCCTGGAGCCAGCAAAGCATCGTGTCTCCGGCCGGCTTCTCGTCGTCGCCACAACCCCGGGGTTGCACGCCGTCGCGGGGCTACGCCGACGGTGACGCGCATGGCGGTTTTAAACCCAACATCACCTTCCCCCATGGTCACCCGGCCCAGCGCACGCCCTCGCCCGCCTTCGCTGGCGTGCAATACACTCCATACACCTACTCGCCGCCGGCTTACGCGGCCTCCCCGATGCCACCACTCCGCTGTGGCGCGCTGCCCTTCTCACATGCCTCCTCGTCGCATCTCGGCGACGCCGACGCGACGGAGGCTGACATGGACGACATCATCACGGCCGGCTCGGCCGCCGCCGCCTCCCCCGGGTTCACTGCCCAAGACGACATAATGGACCTCAACGGCGGCATGGACGGCGATCTTGACTACGGCGAGGAGGAGCCAGAGGAGGAGGAGGAGGAGGAGCCGGTGCCTGCTCCGGCAAGGAAAGGGAAGAAAAATAAGCGGGCGGCCAGGACCGGCGAGCCACACATCAAGTGGGCGTCGAAGGAGGACGAGTGCCTCGCCGAAGCATGGAAAGTCGTCTGCCTCGACCCGATCACCGACACGAACCAGAGCATCGGCACGTATTGGGAGCGCATCAAGGCCGAGTTCGACGAGCGCAAGCTCATCGACCCCTACTTCAAAGGTGTCTACATGCAGCGCGGGTCGAAGGCAATGGCGAACCATTGGGGGCTCATCCAAACGGCGTGCAACAAATGGCATGGGATCGTCGAGGAGATCGCGGCTCGCCCGAAGAGCGGCGCCAGCATCGAGGATAAGGTATGGCACGCCGGTCTCCCCCTTTTTTTGCCATGTTCGCGCTCCAACTGTTTGTTCCTCGGCGCAGCTGCTGCGCATGTTTTCCATGTTTCGCCAGGAGAGCAGCGACCAAGATTTCAAGTACTTTCACATCTTCAAGCAGATCGACAAGTGCGAGAAGTGGGCGGATACCCGACGCACCCTCGCCAAGGCCAAGGAGACGTACAAGCCGGACGCACCAACGCAGGGCGCGGGCGACGGGCGCCCGGAAGGCAACAAAGGGGCCAAGAAGGGGAAACACGCCGACTCGGCTACCGCACGAGTGCCATAGTCTATCGAGCATTGCCTCGCCGACGCACAGGCCCGAGCCGCCCTGCGTGAAGAGAAGACCGAGGCGCGGTGGTCAGCGTTGATGTCGAACAACGCCGTCAAGCTCGACCTACTCCAGACCACGTCGCCGCGAAGAAAAGGAACACCGACCTGGCTTTCCTGATGGGCGGGGCGGACATGCTCCAGAGCAACTACGAGCAGCTCAAGGCATGGTACCTGACGGAGCGCGGCCTCATCCTGAACCAGTTGCCGTCGATGGTGCCGCCAAATCCCACTCCCACGCCGATGTCGCCGACAATCCCCGTCTATGATGATGCCTCCACGATGCCCAGCAGCACAGAAGTCGCGCTGACGCCGCCCAGCACAGAAGCCGCGCCGACGCCGCCCAGCCCGCGTACGCCGACACCACCGTTTGATGTGTTGCCTACGCGTCCTTTCTTTTTTGTACGCCGAACTGGGGCACTGATCGCTGGACTTATGGCGTTTTTTGGGAGCGGAATGGACCAAGTTTGAATTTGCGGCGCCTGGGGGCGTGGCTGGGACCTAGATCACCCCAGGGCCTAAAAAGCATCATGCGAGCGCGCGAAAGAGCGCCGGCCTACGCGCTGGGGTGCCGAACGAGTGGAGATGCTCTTAGTATGCATGTAGAATATGTCAAATTTTGGTAGCCCGACGACATGTATTTTTGTAGCAGCTGGACGTCCGGCTGTCTCAAAAATCTACGTAGCATGTATAATATGGGCTTAACGTTTGCTAATTTAGGTACCTAGATGTGGGAATGAAAATTTGAGGTGTAAGGGCATCTCCAACGCCGACCCTCAAACCGCCCGCATACGTCTGGACCGCGCTGTCCGGACATGTTGTGCCATCCAAGGCAGGCTTGTATCGATCCGCCAGGCGGTCTAAATGCACTTCTTTCCGCAAATTCGCAGGAGTCCGACATAAAAAACGTAGAACTCCGACACCCCGGCCACTGAATCACCCCTTCCGGTCCCATTTTCTTCCAATCCACCCCTCCCCCTTGCTTTGAATCCTCAGCCTCCTCCTCCAACGGCGTCGTTGCACCTCTCCATCCGTCACACCGGCATTGTCGGACCTCCGCAACTAGCACCGGCGCGCCCGCTTGCCTTTTACGACGGTCTCGTCCACCCAGGACCCATCCGTAGCCAGGTAGACTCCTCCTCCCCTGTCGATGACATCCATGGTGAACACCACGCCTAGTAGGTGTTCGATCAAATGCCATTGAATTAATTTTCAAATGCCATGTCGTTTTTAGAGTACGCAGGATGTGTGAAGGGGGGGGGGGTACTCGAGCATGGAAGATGAGTTGTCGTGTGATGCGTGGTTGGCCTTATCTGCGGATTTCGTAGGCAGGCACAAAAGGGGGCTCTTCTGGCAGCGCGTGCATGATTCGTTTCACTCGCGAAAACACATTGTGCCCTACGACATGCACATCATCCAACAACGCAAATATGAGGTCGTGATCATATTGATGGTATGCCATCCAGACCACCTTCACCAAGTTTTGTGACACGGTTGATCAACTGGAGGCAAGGTGGCCATTGCACGCGGTAGCAAAGGAGATAGTAAATTGTGCTTCTTCTTGCTCAACTTGTCAATTGAATCATCCATTCACTCAATGTCGCTCTACACATTGTGTAGCCACGTTGCCGTGATGTACGACAGGATAGAGGGGTGTCCATTTAGGTACATACACTGTTGGATGAAACTGAAGGGGCAGTATGTATGGGAGGATGCGGTCGTAACCCCTCGAGGTGGCTGGGGCACCTCGGGATGGCGGCTTCGTGTCGTGGCCAGGACGACTCCCTGGCCATGCGGTGGCAACAAATGACTCCATGGCTGGTGGTGCTGGCGATGGTGGGCTTGGCGGCGGCTGCGGATCTGGGTCCCACCCAGATACATCGTCCATTTTTCACGTGGATGGTCGGCGGCGCGATGAGGGCTCCGATGAAGGGATGGAGGATATCCGCCGGAGTACCGGCAGCAGCATACGTCTTTATGGCAAAGCTCCGCGCGATTCCAGCCAGCCGCGAGATCGGGACGACGTGGCTTCTAGTGAAAACCACACCCAACTATGGTCTTGGCGGACGATGGCGGCGTCTTTGACGTCATTTCCCTCTCGAGGCATCGTCATTGCAGGTCACCTCAACTCGATCGAGATATTCTGGGGGAAACCCTAGATCCGGGTCTATCGGATTGGACGATGACGGCGCCTTCGGTGTCGTTCTCCCTCCTGGGGGCATCCTTTTGGAGCAATTGCTGGCTGGAGGGGACAAGAGGAGGAGCGGTGTTACATCTACCGCAAGACCGACGGCGGACCCCAACGGCATGGCGCTGCGGAGATTCGGCTATGGGCACGTGTGGATGGATACATGCAGGATGGTGGTGTTGTCTGACGCCCTGGTGGCGTCGACGGCAGGCCTGGCAAGGTCGGCGCTTCCTTACCTGCTCTGGAGATGGATCGATGGAAGACGGCAGCGACGGCCTTTGAGAGTGCGTCCGACCGGTGTGTGACCCAGTCCCGGCACTGTGGCTTGGCTGGAGTATCCAGCTTTAGATGTTAGGCTTTGGTGTGTGATTTCGCTTGAAGCTATGTCGGTTTTTCCCCAAAGAGGAATGGATGATGCAGCACGGCGGCGGTAGGTATTTCCCTCAGATGTGAAACCCAGGTTATCGAACCAGTAGGAGAACCAAGCAACACAACCTAAACAGCACCTGCACACAAATAACAACTACTCGCAACCCGACGTGTAAAAGGGGTTGTCAATCCCTTCCGGGTAGCGGCGCCTCAAGATAGGCAAATGGACATGAATAAATTTGTAGTAAATTGATAGATCGAATGCCAAATAAAATAAATGGAAATAAATTGCAGCAAGGTATTTTTGTATTTTTAGTTTAATAGATCTGAAAATAAATGCAAGAGAAAATAGATCGCCAAGGCAAATAATATGAGAAAGAGACCCGGGGGCCGTAGGTTTCACTAGTGGCTTCTCTCGAGAAAAATAGCAAACGGTGGGTGAACAAATTATTGTGGGGCAATTGATAGAACTTCAAATACTCATGACGATATCCAGGCAATGATCATTACATAGGCATCACGTCCAAGATTAGTAGACCGACTCCTGCCTGCATCTACTACTATTACTCCACACATCGACCGCTATCCAGCATGCATCTAGTGTATTAAGTTCATGGAGCAACAGAGTAATGCAATAAGAACGATGACATGATGTAGACAATATCTATCCATGTAGAGATAGACCCCATCGTTTTATCCTTAGTAGCAACGATACATACGCGTCGGTTCCCCTTCTGTCACTGGGATCAAGCACCGTAAGATCGAACCCACTACAAAGCACCTCTTCCCATGGCAAGATAAATAGATCAAGTTAGCCAAACAAAACCCAAATATCAGAGAAGAAATACGAGGCTATAAGCAATCATGCATAAAAGAGATCAAAGAAACTCAAATACTTTCATGGACATAAAAAGATAGATCTGATAATAAACTCAAAGTTCATCGATCCCAACAAACACACCGCAAAAGAATTACATCATATGGATCTCCAAGAGACCATTGTATTGAGAATCCAGCGAGAGAGAGAGAGGAAAGCCATCTAGCTACTAACTACAGACCCGAAGGTCTACAAAGAACTACTCACACATCATCGGAGGGGCACCAATGGAGGTGGTGAACCCCATCTGAGATGGTGTCTAGATTGGATCTGGTGGTTCTGGACTCTGTGGCGGTTGGATGAATATTTCGTCAACTCCCCTAGGGTTTCTGGAATATTGGGATATTTATAGAGCAAAGAGGCGGTCCGGGGGGCACCCGAGGTGGGCACAACCCACCAGGGCGCGCCTGGGCCTCCTGGCGCGCACTGGTGGGTTGTGCTCTCCTCGGAGCGCCCCTAGGCTCAGCCATGGCTCATTCTGTTCCTTTTGGTCCAAAAAAAAATCTCCATAATGTTTCGTTGCGTTTGGACTCCGCCTGATATTGATTTCCTGCGATGTAGAAAACATGCAGAAAATAGCAACTGGCACTTGGCACTATGTCAATAGGTTAGTACCAAAAAATGATATAAAATGAGTATAAAATGATTATAAAACATCCAGGATTGATAATATAACAACATGGAAGGATCAAAAATTATAGATACGTTGGAGACGTATCAGCATCCCCAAGCTTAACTCCTACTCGTCCTCGAGTAGGGAAGTGATAAAAACAGAATTTTTGATGTGGAATGCTGCCTAACATGTCATATCATATTTCTTTCTTTGTAGCATGGACATTTGCACTTTTATATTGTTCAAAGCAATAGTCTAGTTTTGACATGATAATTTAGATACTCAAGCATACCAACAAGCAACCAAGTCTTTCAAAATATCAACGCTAAAATAAGTTATCCCAAGCCCATCATGCTCAACCATTGATCCATTCATAAAATATGCTTGCATATTAGCTACACCCAATACTCAAGTATGATCATATTGTTGGGGAACGCAGTAATTTCAAAAAAAATCCTACGCACACGCAAGATCCATCTAGGTGATGCATAGCAACGAGCGGGAAGAGTGTGTCCACGTATCCTCATAGATCGAAAGCGGAAGCGTTATGACAACCCGGTTGATGTAGTTGTACGTCTTCACGATCCGACCGATCCTAGTACCGAAAGTACGGCACCTCCGCGATCTGTACACGTTCAGCTCGGTGACGTCCCATGAAATCTAGATCCAGCTGAGGTCAAGGGAGAGTTTCATCAGCACGACGGCGTGATGACGGTGATGACGAAGTTACCGACGCAGGGCTTTACCTAAGCATTACAACGATATGACCGAGGTGGAAATCTGTGGAGGGGGGCACCGCACACGGCTATGACAACTGTCAACTTGTGTGTCCTAGGGGTGCCCCCCTCCCCTTTTATAAAGGAGCAAGGGGAGGGGGCCGGCGGCCTCATAGGGTGCGCCCCAAGGGGGGAATCCTACTCCTACTAGGAGTAGGTTCCCCCTTTCCAAATCCAACTAGGAGGGGAAGGAAAGAGGAGGAGGGGAGAAGGAAAGAGGGGGGCCGGCCCCCCAAGCCCTAAACCAATTCGGTTTGGGCCTAGGAGGGGCGCGCCCCACAGCTCCCTTGCTGCCCTCTATTTCCACTAAGGTCCATGAAGGCCCATTGACCCCCCGGGGGGTTCCGGTAACTCCCCGGTACTCCGGTATTTATCCGGTGACCCCCGGAACCTTTCTGGTGTCCGAATATAACCTTCCAATATATCAATCTTTATGTCTCGACCATTTGGAGACTCCTTGTCATATCCGTGATCTCACTCGGGACTCCGAACAACCTTCGGTACATCAAAACACATAAACTCATAATACCGATCGTCACCGAACGTTAAGCGTGCGGACCCTACTTGTTCGAGAACTATGCAGACATGACCGAGACTCACTTCCGGTCAATAACCATTAGCGGAACCTGGATGCTCATATTGGTTCCTACATATTCTACGAAGATCTTTATCGATCAAACCGCATAACAACATACGTTGTTCCCTTTGTCATGGGTATGTTACTTGCCCGAGATTCGATCGTCGGTATCTCAATACCTAGTTCAATGTCGTTACCGGCAAGTCTCTTTACTCGTTCCGTAATGCATCATCCCGTAACTAACTCATCAGTCACATTGCTTGCAAGGCTTATAGTGATGTGCATTACCGAGAGGGCCCAAAGATACCTCTCCGAAACACGGAGTGACAAATCCTAATCCCGATCTATGCCAACCCAACAAACACCATCGGAGACACCTGTAGAGCATCTTTATAATCACCTAGTTATGTTGTGACGTTTGATAGCACACTAAGTTCTCCTTCAGTATTCGTGAGTTGCATAATCTCATAGTCATAGGAACATGTATGAGTCATGAAGAAAGCAATAGAAACAAACTAAACGATCATCGTGCTAAGCTAACGGATGGGTCAAGTCAATCACATCATTCTCTAATGATGTGATCCCGTTAATCAAATGACAACACATGTCTATGGCTAGGAAACTTAACCATCTTTGATTAACGAGCTAGTCAAAGTAGACGCATACTAGTGACACTATGTTTGTCTTATGTATTCACACATGTATTAAGTTTCCGGTTAATACAATTCTAGCATGAATAATAAACATTTATCATGAAATAAGGAAATAAATAATAACTTTATTATTGCCTCTAGGGCATATTTCCTTCAGTCTCCCACTTGCACTAGAGTCAATAATCTAGATCGCATCACCATGTGATTAACACCAATAGTTCACATCACCATGTGATTAACACCCATAGTTCACATCACCATGTGACCAACACCCAAAGGTTTTACTAGAGTCAATAATCTAGTTCACATCGCTATGTGATTAACACCCCAAGAGTACTTAGGTGTGATCATGTTTTGCTTGTGAGAGAAGTATAGTCAGCGGGTCTGTCAAATTCAGAGCCGTATGTATTTTGCAAATTTTCTATGTCTACAATGCTCTGCATGGAGCTACTCTAGCTAATTGCTCCCACTTTTAATAAGTATGCAGATTGTGACTTAGAGTCATCCGGTTCGGTGTAAAAGCTTGCATCGACGTAACTCTTTATGACGAACTCTTTTATCACCTCCATAACCGATAAATATTTCCTTATTCCTCTAAGGATAATTTTGACCGCTGTCCAGTGATATACTCCTCAATCAAAATTGTACTCCCTTGCTAAACTCAGGGCAGGGTATACAATAGGTCTGGTACACAGCATGGCATACTTTATAGAACCTATGGCTGAGGCATAGGGAATGACTTTCATTCTCTCTCTATCTTCTGCTGTGGTCAGGCTTTGAGTCTTACTCAACTTGACACCTTGCAACACAGGCAAGAACTCTTTCTTTGACTGTTCCATTTTGAACTACTTCAAAATCTTGTCAAGGTATGTACTCATTGAAAAAATTTATCAAGCGTCTTGATCTATCTCTATAGATCTTGATGCTCAATATGTAAGCAGCTTCACTGAGGTCTTTCTTTGAAAAAACCCCTTTCAAACACTCCTTTATGCTTTCCAGAAAATTCTACATTATTTCCGATCAACAATATGTCATTCACATATACTTTATCAGAAAGGCTGTAGTGCTCCCACTCACTTTGTTGTAAATACAGGCTTCACTGTAAGTCTGCATAAAAATGTATGCTTTGATCAACTTATCAAAGCATATATTCCAACTCCGAGATGCTTGCACCAGTCCATAGATGGATCGCTGGAGCTTGCGTATTTTGTTAGAACCTTTAGGATTGACAAAACCTTCTGGTTGCATCATATACAACTCTTCTTTAATAAATCCATTAAGGAATGCAGTTTTGTTATTCATTTGCCAGATTTCATAAAATGCGGCAATTGCTAACATGATTCGGACAGACTTCAGCATCGCTACGAGTGAGAAAATCTCATCGTAGTCAACACCTTGAACTTGTCGAAAACCTTTCGCGACAAGTCGAGCTTTGTAGATAGTAATACAACCATCAGCGTCTGTCTTCGTCTTGAAGATCCATTTATTCTCTATGGCTTGCCGATCATCGGGCAAGTCAGCCAAAGTCCACACTTTGTTCTTATACATGGATCCCATCTTAGATTTCATGGCCTCAAGCCATTTTACGGAATCTGGGCTCACCATCGCTTCTTCATAGTTCGTAGGTTTGCCATGGTGAAGTAACATGACTTCCAGAACATGATTACCGTACCACTCTGGTGCGGATCTTACTCTGGTTGACCTACAAGGTTCGGTAGTAACTTGATCTGAAGTTTCATGATCAATATCATTAGCTTCCTCACTAATTGGTGTAGGTGTCACAGGAACCAGTTTCTGTGATGAACTACTTTCCAATAAGGGAGCAGATACAGTTACCTCATCAAGTTCTACTTTCCTCCCACTCACTTCTTTCGAGAGAAACTCCTTCTCTAGAAAGGATCCATTCTTAGCAACGAATATTTTGCCTTCAGATCTATGATAGAAGTTTTACCCAACAGTTTCCTTTGGGTATCCTATGAAGACACATTTCTTCGATTTGGGTTCGAGCTTATCAGGTTGAAGCTTTTTCACATAAGCATCGCAGCCCCAAACTTTAAGAAATGACAACTTTGGTTTCTTGCCAAACCACAGTTCATAAGGCGTCGTCTCAACGGGTTTCGATGGTGCCCTATTTAACGTGAATGCAGCCGTCTCTAAAGCATAACCCCAAAACGATAACGGTAAATCAGTAAGAGACATCATAGATCGCACCATATCTAGTAAAGTACAATTACGACGTTCGGACACACCATTACGCTGTGGTGTTCCGGGTGGCGTGAGTTGCGAAATTATTCCGCATTGTTTCAAATGAAGACCAAACTCGTAACTAAAATATTCTCCTCCACGATCAGATCGTAGAAACTTTATTTTCTTGTTACGATGATTTTCCACTTCACTCTGAAATTCTTTGAACTTTTCAAATGTTTCAGACTTATGTTTCATTAAGTAGATATACCCATATCTGCTCAAATCATCTGTGAAGGTGAGAAAATAACGATACCCACTGCGAGCCTCGATATTCATCGGACCACATACATCTGTATGTATGATTTCCAACAAATCTGTTGCTCGCTCCATTGTTCCGGAGAACGGCGTTTTAGTCATCTTGCCCATGAGGCATGGTTCGCAAGTACCAAGTGATTCATAATCAAGTGATTCCAAAAGTCCATCAGTATGGAGTGTCTTCATGCGCTTTACACCAATATGACCCAAACGGCAGTGCCACAAATAAGTTGCACTATCATTATCAACTCTGCATCTTTTGGCTTCAACATTATGAATATGTGTATCACTACTATCGAGATTCAACAAAAATAGACCACTCTTCAAGGGTGCATGACCATAAAAGATATTACTCATATAAATAGAACAACCATTATTCTCTGATTTAAATGAATAACCGTCTCGCATGAAACAAGATCCAGATATAATGTTCATGCTCAATGCTGGCACCAAATAACAATTATTCAGGCCTAAAACTAATCCCGAAGGTAGATGTAGAGGTAGCGTGCCAACGACGATCACATCGACTTTGGAACCATTTCCCACGCGCATCGTCACCTCGTCCTTAGCCAATCTTCGCTCAATCCGTAGTCCCTGTTTCGAGTTACAAATATTAGCAACAGAACCAGTATCAAATACCCAGGTGCTACTATGAGCTTTAGTAAGGTACACATTAATAACATGTATATCACATATACCTTTGTTCACCTTGCCATCCTTCTTATCCGCCAAATACTTGGGGCAGTTCCGCTTCCAATGACCAGTCTGTTTGCAGTAGAAGCACTCACTCTCAGGCTTAGGTCCAGACTTAGGTTTCTTCTCCTGAGCAGCAACTTGTTTGCTGTTCTTCTTGAAGTTCCCCTTCTTCTTCCCTTTACCATTTTTCTTGAAACCGGTGGTCTTGTTGACCATCAACACTTGATGCTCCTTCTTGATTTCTACCTCCGCAGCCTTTAGCATTGCGAAGAGCTCGGGAATTGACTTATCCATCCCTTGCGTATTATAGTTCATCACGAAGCTCTTGTAGCTTGGTGGCAGTGATTGAAGAATTCTGTCAATGATACTATCATCCGGAAGATTAACTCCCAGTTGAATCAAGTGGTTATTATACCCAGACATTTTGAGTATATGTTCACTGACAGAACTATTCTCCTCCATCTTGCAGCTGTAGAACTGATTGGAGACTTCATATCTCTCAATCCGTTCATTTGCTTGAAATATTAACCTCAACTCGTGGAACATCTCATATGCTCCATGACGTTCAAAACATCGTTGAAGTCCCGATTCTAAGACGTAAAGCATGGCACACTGAACTATTGAGTAGTCATCAGCTTTGCTCTGCCAGACGTTCTTAACATCATCAGTTGCATCTGCAGCAGGCCTGGCACCTAGCGGTGCTTCCAGGACGTAATTCTTCTGTGCAGCAATGAGGATAATCCTCAAGTTACGGACCCAGTCCGTGTAATTGCTACCATCATCTTTGAACTTTGCTTTCTCAAGGAACGCATTAAAATTCAACGGAACAACAACATGGGCCATATATCTACAACAACATAGACAAGCAAAATACTATCAGGTACTAAGTTCATGATAAATTTAAGTTCAATTAATCATATTACTTAAGAACTCCCACTTAGATAGACATCTCTCTTTTCATCTAAGTGATCACGTGATCCAAATCAACTAAACCATATCCGATCATCACGTGAAATGGAGTAGTTGTCAATGGTGAACATCACTATGTTGATCATATCTACTATATGATTCACGTTCGACCTTTCGATCTCAGTGTTCCGAGGCCATATCTGCATATGCTAGGCTCCTCAAGTTTAACCCGAGTATTTCTGCGTGTGCAAAACTGGCTTGCACCCGTTGTATGTGAACGTAGAGCTTATCACACCCGATCATCACGTGGTGTCTCGGCACGACGAACTTTGGCAACGGTGCATACTTAGGGAGAACACTTGTACCTTGAAATTTAGTGTGATATCATCTTATAATGCTACCGTCAATCAAAGCAGAATAAGATGCATAAAGGATAAACATCACATGCAATCAATATAAGTGATATGATATGGCCATCATCATCTTGTGCCTTTGATCTCCATATCCAAAGCACCGTCATGATCACCGTCGTCACCGGCGCGACACCTTGATCTCCATCGTAGCATCGTTGTCGTCTCACCAACTATTGCTTCTACGACTATCACTACCGCTTAGTGATAAAGTAAAGCAATTATAGGGCGATTGCATTGCATACAATAAAGCGACAACCATATGGCTCCTGCCAGTTGCCGATAACTCTGTTACAAAACATGATCATCTCATACAATAAAATATAGCATCATGTCTTGACCATATCACATCACAACATGCGCTGCAAAAACAAGTTAGACGTCCTCTACTTTGTTGTTGCAAGTTTTACGTGGCTGCTACGGGCTGAGCAAGAACCGTTCTTACCTACGCATCAAAACCAAAATGATAGTTCGTCAAGTTAGTGCTGTTTTAACCTTCTCAAGGACCGGGCGTAGTCACACTCGGTTCAACTAAAGTTGGAGAAACTGACACCCGCCAGCCACCTGTGTGCAAAGCACGTCGGTAGAACCAGTCTCGCGTAAGCGTACGTGTAATTTCGGCCCGGGCCGCTTCATCCAACAATACCGCCGAACCAAAGTATGACATGCTGGTAAGCAGTATGACTTGTATCGCGCACAACTCACTTGTGTTCTACTCGTGCATATAACATCTACGCATAAACCTGGCTCGGATGCCACCGCTGGGGAGCGTAGTAATTTCAAAAAAAAAAATCCTACGCACACGCAAGATCATGGTGATGCATAGCAACGAGATGGGAGAGTGTCGTCTACGTACCCTCGTAGACCGTAAGCGGAAGCATTATGACAACACGGTTGATGTAGTCGTACGTCTTCACGATCGACCGATCCTCAGTACCGAACGTATGGCACCTCCGCGTTCAGCACACGTTCAGCTCGGTGACGTCCCGTGAACTCACGATCTAGTAGAGCTTTGGGGAAGAGCTTCGTCAGCACGACGGTGTGGTGACGGTGTTGATGAACTTACCGACGCAGGGCTTCGCCTAAGCACCGCTACGATATGACCGAGGTGGATTATGGTGGAGGGGGGCACCTCACACGGCTAAGAGATCAATGATCAATTGTTGTGTCTTGGGGTGCCCCCCTGCCCCCGTATATAAAGGAGCTAGGGGGAAGGCGGCCGGCCAAGGAGGAGGGCGCACCAAGGGGGGGAGTCCTACTCCCACCGGGAGTAGGACTCCTTCTTTCCTAGTAGGAGTAGGAGAAGGGGGAAGGGAAGGAGAGAGGAGGAAGGAAAGGGGGGCGCCGCCCCCTCCTTGTCCAATTCAGACTAGAGGGGGAGGGGGCGTGCGGCCTGCCCTGATCGCCCCTCCTCTTCTCCACTAAGGCCCAATAGGCCCATTACACTCCCCGGGGGTTCTGGTAATAACCCCCCGGTACTCCAGTATATACCCGAAACCTCCCGAAACACTTCCGGTGTCCAAACATACTCGTCCAATATATTGATCTTTATGTCTCAACCATTTCGAGACTCCTCGTCATGTCCGTGATCATATCTGGGACTCCGAACTACCTTCGGTACATCAAAACACAAAAACTCATAATACCTATCGTCACAGAACTTTAAGCGTGCGGACCCTACGGGTTCGAGAAGTATGTAGACATGACTGAGACATGTCTCCGGTCAATAACCAATAGCGGAACCTGGATGCTCGTATTGGTTCCTACATATTCTACGAAGATCTTTATCGGTCAAACCGCATAACAACATACGTTGTTCCCTTTGCCATCGGTATGTTACTTGCCCGAGATTCGATCGTCGGTATCTCAATACCTAGCTCAATCTCATTACCAGCAAGTCTCTTTACTCGTTCCGTAGTGCATCATCCGTAACTAACTCATTAGTCACATTGCTTGCAAGGCTTATAGTGATGTGCATTACCGAGAGGGCCCAGAGATACCTCCCCGACAATCGGAGTGACAAATCCTATTCTTGATCTATGCCAACTCCATGAACACCATCGGAGACACCTGTAGAGCACCTTTATAATCACCCAGTTACGTTGTGACGTTTGGTAGCACACAAAGTGTTCCTCCGGTATTCGGGAGTTGCATAATCTCATAGTCATAGGAACATGTATAAGTCATGGAGAAAGCAATAGTAGTAAACCGAACGATCAAGTGCTAAGTGATAACCCACAAGTATCGGGGATCAATTGTAGCCTCTTCGATAAGTAAGAGTGTCGAACCCAACGAGGAGCTAAAGGTAGAACAAATATTCCCTCAAGTTCTATCGACCACCGATACAACTCTACGCACGCTTATCGTTCGCTTTACCTAGAACAAGTATGAAACTAGAAGTACTTTGTAGGTGTTTTTGGATAGGTTTGCAAGATAATAAAGAGCGCGTAAATAAAAAGTAAGGGCTGTTTAGATGAAGACACAACTAAATTAGTTTTAGTAGAGAGCTTTTTGTCACGAGAAAGTTATTTGTCCCTAGGCAATCGATAACTAGACCGGTAATCATTATTGCGATTTTATTTGAGGGAGAGGCATAAGCTAACATACTTTCTCTACTTGGATCATATGCACTTATGATTGGAACTCTAGAAAGCATCCGCAACTACTAAAGATCATTAAGGTAAAACCCAACCATAGCATTAAAGCATCAAGTCCTCTTTATCCCATACGCAAACAACCTACTTACTCGGGTATGTGCTTCTGTCACTCACGCCACCCACCATAAGCAAATCATGAACATATTGCAAACCCTACAGCGGGAATCCCTCACGCTTGCGCAACACGGAGAGCACGATAGGACAACACCAATAATAAAACATGCAACTCAAACCAATCTTGATCATCAAATAACCCATAGGACAAAACGGATCTACTCAAACATCATAGGATAGCCATACATCGTTGGGAAATAATATATAGCGTTGAGCACCATGTTTAAGTAGAGATTACAGCGGGTAAGAGAGAGGTTACACCGGTGCATAGAGGAGGTAAGAGTTGGTGATGATGGCGGTGAAGTTGTTGGTGAAGATTGCGGTGATGATGATGATGGCCACGGCAGCGTTCCGGCGCCACCGGAAGAGAAGGGGAGAGGGGGCCCCTTCGTCTTCTTCTTCCTTGACCTCCTCCCTAGATGGGAGAAGGGTTTCCCCTCCGGTCCTTGGCCTCCATGGCGTGGGAGGGGCGAGAGCCCCTCCAAGATTGGATCTGTCTCTCTCTGTTTCTGCGTTCTGTCTTCTGCCCTTTCACCGTTTCGTATATATATGGAGATCCGTAACTCCGATTGGATTGAAACCTTCGCCCAGATTTTTCTCCAAAAATTAGCTTTCTTGCGGCCAAAGAAGAGCAGCAACCGCCTTACGGGTGGCCCACGAGGGTCAGGGGCACGCCCAGGGGGCAGGCGCACCCCCTGCCTCGTGGCCTCCTCGGGCACCGTCTCGTGTTGATTCTTCCTCCCATATTCTCCAAATATTCCAAAAATATTCTCCGTCCGTTTTCATCCTGTTTGGATACCGTTTGATATGGGGTTTCTGCAAAACATAAAAATGCAACAAACAGGAACTGGCACTGGGCACTGGATCAATATGTTAGTCCCAAAAATAGTATAAAAAGTTGCCAAAAAGTATATGAAAGTTGTATAATATTGGCATGGAACAATCAAAAATTATAGATGCGATGGAGACGTATCAGCTTCCCGCTTAATTCCTGCTCGTCCTCGAGTAGGTAAATGATAAAAAAGATAATTTTTGATGTGGAATGGTACCTAGCATAATCTTGATCACATATCTAATCATGGCATGAATATTAAGACACGAGTGATTCAAAGCAATAGTCTATCATTTGACATTAAGACAATAATACTTCAAGCCTACTAATAAAGCAATCATGTCTTTTCAAAATAACAAGGCCAAAGAAAGTTATCCCTACAAAATCATATAGTCTGGCTATGCTCCATCTTCACCACACAAAATATTCAAATCATGCACAACCCCGATGACAAGCCGAGCAATTGGTTCATACTTTTTAACGCGCTTCAGCTTTTTCAACCCTCACGCAATACATGAGGGCAAGCCATGGATATAGCACTATAGGTGGAATAGAATATGATGATGGGGGTTATGTGCAGAAGACAAAAAAAAGAGGAAGTCTCACATCAACGCGGCTAATCAACGGGCCATGGAGATGCCCATCAATTGATGTCAATGTGAGGAGTAGGGATTGCCATGCAACGGATGCACAAGAGCTATAAGTGTATGAAAGCTCAAACTGGAAACTAAGTGGGTGTGCATCCAACTTGCTTGCTCATGAAGGCCTCGGGCATTTGAGGAAGCCCGTCATCGGAATATACAAGCCAAGTTCTATAATGAAAATTCCCACTAGTATATGAAAGTGATAACTCAAGAGACTCTCTATATGAAGAACATGGTGCTACTTTAAAGCACAAGTGTGGTAAAAGGATAGTAACATTGCCCCTTCTCTCTATTTTTCTCATTTTTTTGGCCTTTCTCATTTTTTATTTTTTTTATTTTTTCGTCCGGAGTCTCACCCCGACTTGTGGGGGAATCATAGTCTCCATCATCCCTTCCTCACTGGGGCAATGCTCTAATAATGATGATCATCACACTTTTATTTACTTACAAGTCAATATTACAACTCGATATCTGGAACAAAGATATGACTCTATATGAATGCCTCCGGCGGTGTACCGGGATGTGCAATGATCTAGCGTAGCAATGACATCAAAAAACGGACAAGCCATGAAAACATCATGCTAGTTATATTACGATCATGCAAAGCAATATGACAATAAATGCTCAAGTCATGTATATGATGATGATGGAAGTTGCATGGCAATATATCTCGGAATGGCTATGGATATGCCATAATAGGTAGGTATGGTGGCTGTTTTGAGGAAGATATAAGGAGGCTTATGTGTGATAGAGCGTATCATATCACGGGATGTGGATGCACCGGCGAAGTTTGCACCAACTCTCAAGGTGAGAAAGGGCAATGCACGGTACCGTAGACGCTAGCAAATTGCGGAAAGGTAAGAATGCGTATAATCCATGGACTCACATTAGTCATAAAGAACTCATATACTTATTGCAAAAGTTTATTAGCCCTCGAAGCAAAGTACTACTACGCATGCCCCTAGGGGGATAGATTGGTAGGAAAAGACCATCGCTCGTCCCCGACCGCCACTCATAAGGAAGACAATCAATAAATACCTCATGCTCTGACTTCGTTACATAACGGTTCACCATACGTGCATGCTACGGGAATCACAAACCTCAACACAAGTATTTCTACTAATCCACAACTACCCACTAGCATGACTCTAATATCACCATCTTTATATCGCAAAACTATTGCAAGGAATCAAACATATCATATTCAGTGATCTACAAGTTTTATGTAGGATTTTATGTCTAACCATGTGAATGACCAGTTCCTGTCATCTCTCTAAATAGATATAAGTGAAGCAAGAGAGTTTAATTCTTTCTACAAAATATATGCCCACGCTCTAAAAAATATAAGTGAAGCAAAAGAGCATTCTACAAATGGCGGTTCTCTATATGAAGAGAAACAGGCAATCCAAATTTCAAATGATATAAGTGAAGCACATGAAGCATTCTATAAAGCCATACTCAAAGAATATAAGTGAAGTGCAATGAGCATTCTATAAATAAACCAAGGACTATCTCATACCAGCATGGTGCATAAAATAAAAATGAAAACTAAATGCAAAAGATGCTCCAAGATTTGCACATATCGCATGAATGAAACGAATCCGAAAACATACCGATACTTGTTGAAGAAAGAGGGGATGCCTTCCGGGGCATCCCCAACCTTAGACGCTTGGGTCTCCTTGAATATTTACTTGGGGTGCCTTGGGCATCCCCAAGCTTGAGCTCTTGCCTCTCTTCCTTCTTCTCACATCAGACCTTCTCAATCATCGAACACTTCATCCACACAAAACTTCAACAGAAAACTCGGTAAGATCCGTTAGTATAATAAAGCAAATCACTACTCTAAGTACTGTTGCAAACCGATTCATATTTTGTTTTGGCATTGTGTCTACTTTAGTATAACTTTTCCATGGCTTAATCCACTGATATAAATTGATAGTTTCATCAAAACAAGCGAACTATGCATCAAAAACAGAATCTGTCTAAAACAGAACAGTCTGTAATAATCTGAACATTCACCATACTTATAATATTGAAAAATTCTGCCAAAATTAGGAAAAATAAACAATTTGTATAGAAAGACAGTTAAAAAAGTTTCAGAACCATTCGACGTTCCAGTAAAAAATGAAAAATCGCGTACTACAGCCAAAGTTTCTGTCCTGCACCGTACAAACCAACAAGCATTGTAAACATCCTAAAGGCAAAACTTAGCACATTATTTTTATAATACAATGGAATTTTACAAGGGGATAATTATTTTTGTTGAAAAGTTTCTGTAATCAAGATTCACAAAGTTTCCATGAGCATGAACAAAGTTCAAGGCTAGCTCCCACTTCAACAATGCTCGTCTTTCTCACTTTCACTTTTCTTTTTGAAAAAGTTTTGGGTTCCCCTCTTTATTTTTGTTGTTTTAAACTATATGAAAGCACTCAACAGAAATAAGTGACTCTATAAAACTTCCGGGTTGTCTCCCTAGCAGTGCTTTCTTTAAAGCCATTAAGCTAGGCATATAGTGCCCAAGTAGTGAATCCACCCGGATCCCAAGGTATATCAAAGCCAATTTTAATTAGCAATGATTTGTAATTAGTAGTGAGCACAAAGCAACATATATCATGTAATGACGAAGTCTAACTCTCTTCCTATGCATCATCATGTCATAAAAGAACAATTCATGCACACATAGTAAAGGCCAATGCATAGTATAAACAGTTTCTTGCAATTTTATCGTGTGGGAAACATAGAAAGGTGGAGATATAGTTCCTCTCTCATAATAATTGCAAGTGGGAGCAGCAAGCACATGCATATTATACTCATCAAAATCATCATGTGTAGTAGTAAAAGGCAACCCATCAATATAATCCTTAATAAGCAGAAACTTCTCTGATATAGTGTAGTCGGGAGAATTATAAAATATAATAGGACTATCATGCCTGGGTGCAATAGCAACAATTTCATGTTTAACATAAGGAACTATAGCAAGTTCATCTCCATAAGCATAATTCATATTGGCATCTTGGCCACAAGCATAGCAAGCATCATCAAAAAGGGATATTTCAAGAGAATCAACGGGATCATAATAGTCATCATAGCAATCATCCTTCGGTAAGTGTCGGGGATATACCCCGCAGTATGACCCGGCTGGAGAAATAACCCGGCTGGGATTGGATGTTTCATTAATGACCCGGCAGACTATAAGCCGGCAGGAATAGTTAAGCAGGTTAAGCTGGCGGGAACAGTTAAGCATTGTAATCCTGCAGGCACAGTCATGTAACCCGGCAGACACAGTCATGTAACCCGGCAGACACAGTCATGTAACCCGGCAGACACAGTCGTGTATGCCGGCATGCACAGTCATGTAAGCCGGACAGTTAAGCCAGACGGTAAGCCAGATGGTAAGCCAGATGGTAAGTCAGATCGTAAGCCAGACCGTAAGTCAGATTGTAAGCCAGATTGTAAGAAGCCCAAGACGTTAAGAAGCCCATGGAGAGAGGCCCGTGATGAGAAGTCAGAATAGTTTAAGTCTTAGTCCGAGATGGACTCTACATGTAACCCGCCCCTTCAACTTATATAAGGAGGGGCAGCGCACCCCAAAGAGGGACAAGTAACAAGAAACAATCTCTAGGGCTAGACACCGAGTGCCGGTTCCCGGCGACTCTCCCGTGATCATAATGAGACATAGCCTCAAACAGCATGTAGGGTTGTTACCGGATGATGTTTCCCGGGGCCCGAAGCTGTCTAAATCCTTGTCTTGTGTTGCGTCTCTCGATTCCGCTCAACCCCTCTCAAGCTACCACATAGATGCGTTGGCCTCGCGACGAAGTCCTGACACTGAGGACATCTGCCGTGACAATTCCATGACAGTTGGCGCCCACCGTAGGGCTCGCGCACGGTGGTGTTGAGTTCTTGGAGGGATCTCCCTAGGGATCGAGGAGTTTGCAATTTTCCAGAGGAAGATTTTACAATCCATGAGATCAAGGTCGATGAAGAAAGCTAGGGTTGCGCCATGAGCCGCCGCCTTTGCAAGTTGAATCCGAAGACCAATCAATATCTGTGATTGCCGCACCGCAAGTCCGAAAATAGCCGCGATCTGTACAATTATGCTGCCATGTACTTTTCGCTGACTAGAGTTTTGAAGCGATAGTGACGCAGCAATATGCCAGAAGATTTGATAGATCACTGTTGTTACTAAATTGCGGGAAGGAACCTGAGGCGATCTGCTACGTTGTTGCAAGTAGTACTACAGTGCTGGCTATGGTGTCACCTGAAGCCAACTCCGTTTTTGCTTTTGTCAACTCAGATTGCGACATGCATACAAGGAATCTATCAGGAGGTTAATTCAAGAATTAAGGAAGAAAAAGCTACTGCATGGGATTAACATGTGAAAAAAAAAGAAAAAAAATGGGGCATCACGACCCAGAGGAAGTCACGGATTGACCGAAACAGGCCACGACTTGGAGGAGGAAAACCCGCCAGTCTGCACCGCCCGTCGGAGCAGCTCGCTTCCCCTTCTGAGTCGCCTTGGGCCCTGACTCCGCTTCTGAGTCATCGACCTCTGCGCCCGCAATCTCCGCGGATGGGCGGTTCTGGCTTCCGCCGGGTCACCGTTGCCGCTGCACTAGACCTTGCCGCCGTGAAGCTAACCCAGCCTCTACCATTGCCTCGCTGCTCCTCCATTGAGGCCTCGTCTTCAAATTGCCGTTGTCTCTGCGATGAGCCACTGTGTGCTAAGTCGCCCCTGCCGCAAGTCGGCCCTGCCTCGCCGACCTCCGCCTGCGCCACCGGCGAGTCACCTCGAGCTGCCACTGCGGCCAGGGACTTGCCTCAAGTTGCCACTGCTCACCTCGAGCAGACATCGTCGCTGCGTTTCCTTGGCCGGCCTCCGCTGTCGGTTCCTGTGCTGCAAGTCGCTGTTTGGCTTCCAAGCCGCCGCCTCCTGCGGCCGTCCTTGACCCGGCCTACCTGCAGTGCCCCGCCTTCACCTACCAGGTCTCGGCCTTTGCTTCAAGACGCCGCCGTCGGCCTGCGCGGACGGTTTAGCCCATGTGAAAAAAGGAGGAAGAGATGGGCAGGGTGCTGTTGTTACTTTACCAATTAAAACAATGAGGAGATAAAATCTGCCCAGAGTCACGTCAAAGATGCCAGGCAATTTGACCTAGCACTGGGTTGCTGGATGTTGACCATAATTCCAACTGTGGATTTATCTGCGTGTTGAAACTTGGTCTGCTCCGTCTCTGTCTGTCTGACAAAAAATGCGAGGTGATATCTATCCAAGTTTATTTTATTAAACATATTGTTTTCATCAAAGAACAATTACTTTGGTTTGTATATTTTTATGTGCAGCAAAGGTGGTGTCATGTTGTGCCTATGAAGTGTACGTCAGCACCATCACGCACCGGCGTCTGCGCCCGCTTACTGATGGAACAGGTGTGCGCAAGTCGCCGCCCGTGCAGCTTAATTTACATCAACCCGTCGGAGCCGCGTTGAGCCGCCCTTGCCGTTTTGAGCCGCCGGGGTTATATTAAGTCGCCGGTCTGCCTGAGCCGCCGGAACTATATTGAGTCGCTGGTCTGCCTGAGCCACCTCTGTCGCGATAAACGGATCATCCGTCGTCCAAACAAATCAGGTGATATCCATCTAAGTTTGATTTATTAGCACATGTTGTTTTTGTCAAAGAACAAGTTTATCTTTGCCTTGGTCTGCAATATTGTTTATGCAGGGCAATTATTTATGACAAAAAGTGATATTATACCGCGGAGATGGAGGCACGCCAACATCTTTTGGCACAGGTGGTTGTCGTTACTCAACGGACTCCCGCACCGGCTTACAACACCGTGGCCGTCTCTCGCGACCGCGCCGGCTTACAACGCTGTGGCCATCTCTTGCGACCACGCCGACTTACAACAAGGAGGACAACTCACACGTCTGCCCCCGCGGCCGACTCGGCGTCCGCATCGCTTACCGCTCCTGCGGTTGACTCGCCCGACCGCACCGACTTACAACGCCGCGACCGGCTCATCTGTCTGCTCCCGCGGCCGACTCGGCCGTGATTGGTTTCAGCTTCACCGTGATGATCATCAACTCCGCAGTTGATAATTTCTGGCCTGACATATCAGGTGAAATCAATCCAGTAAATTTTTATATATTACATATTGTTTTCTTTAAAAAGAGCAACTACTCTGGCTTGCGAGGTTTTTGATACAGGACAATTGTTCACTACATCAACACAACGTGGTTGACTCGCCCATCCGCGCGGCTTACCGCGCCGGCGATTGATTCGCCCGTCCGGACCGACTTACAACACCACGACCGGCTCATCTGTTTGTGCCGCCTCTGATGCAACGGTCGTCTCTACCATCCGTCTCTCGCGGGTTGGTCTATATAACCACATTGGGTCGCACCTGTATGCATGAGCTGCTTATTGAATATGAGCGAGTCACTGCTTGGGAAGCCCGGTTTTCTTCCAACAAATTGGAGGCGGATTATCATGTATTATCAGCCGCCGTCTGCACTGGATGGTTCAATGGGCAGGCGCACAAGTCGCCGCCACTACAGTTTGGTTAACTTCAAAACATCCAGTTGGAAGGAAGCATTGGCCGAGTTGCTGACACGGCTCATACGGGATCATTTATAACCCACCGCAGTCACTTCAACCTTCTGTGGATTCACATCGCGCTATCAACACCAATGATATACACCTTATGCTATGGTCAATATGGAGAATCTCAAAGCCAACTCCTCGAGTCGTCTTGAGACTCGGGGGCTACAATGATATGGCTCGGCAGCATTGATCGATTTCAATGCATTCAAGAACTCCGGGTCATTGGAGGGAAAAATAATCCGGTCCCGGAGGCTACCGCCATATTGGTGAAAAGTTTAAAGGCCGTCAGAAAATTTCTGACTCAAAAAGAAGGATTCCGGTTTAGGTCTGGCTCAAGAGACTTGACATCTCCCACAAAGCACTGAAGCTCTTAAATATCCGGTTTAAAATCCGGTTCAAGGGAAATTTATCTGCCACAAAATTTTGAAGCTCTCAAATCCGGTTTAAGGTAAATTTGTTTATCACAAAACTTTGAAACTCTCAATATCCGGTTTAAGAATTTCCGGTTCAAAAAGAATTTATCTCTCGCAAAGTTAGAATTCTCAGGAAAAATTAAAGGGACCAAAGAGAGTCGGTTACAAAGCACAACTCAAACATAGGTACCCTGCTTTAATGGCCATTGGGAGCTAATCGTATTCGAATTTAGCTTAACCCTTTTGGTGTGACCCTGATCGTATTCGAATCAGAGTCGTTAAATATTCTCATGATCATTAGGGGGCTTCCTGTTCAAACATAGGTCGTATTCGAACCAAAGAGAACATAGCTGTCAGTACCCTCTTGATCGGCATACTGCCGAGCTCACTAGGGGGCTTCTTGATCGTATTCGAATCATAGCTCAACCCCTTTTGGGAACCGACGTGGATCGTATTCGAATCAGCGTCGTTAAACAACTCTCAAGGTCATTTGGGGGCTTCCTGTTCAAACATAGGTCGTATTCGAACCAAAGAGAACATAGCTGTTGGTACCCTTTTGATCGGCAACGCCAAAGCCACTGGGGGCTATATGATCGTATTCGAATCTTAGCTTAACCCCTTTGGGACGATTTTCTGATCGTACTCGAATCAGAAGCCTCAAATTTTTTGAAGTTTCTTTTTGCAAACAATTTTTGGATTTTATTTGAAGCTCTTTTGATCATATCTAAAGTGTATATGAGTGGTTGCTATTTAACCCGGTTTGACTTTGGATGATAAGTCGCCATCATATGACAATCATAAACATTTGGAAGTCTTGATTTCTAAAGATTGGGTTATCACCCTTACTGCACAGGTCACATAAACCGGCAGTGAAAATTCAATATCACAGGGATCTTGTGATCTAATTATGTGCAGGATAAGACTACATTTGGGTGGTTACCCGCCCTAGTTTTTGACGTTAAGTCGCCAGGGCATATGTTGTTTAAACTCTGCAGGATTTACAGAGCTATGACTTACATAAATGATTAAATTCAAGCCCATCATCATAGATTGAAATTGGTGTCTCAAAAGGGTTATCAATTCTTGATTTTCTCAAAGGCTATAAGCCGCCGGGTTGTACAAATTCCGGCTTACAATGGAGGCGTATTAAATCGCCATCGGCCAAGAGCCACCGAGTATTTAAACTCCGGATTGACTTATCAGCAGATGAGGTATTCAAAGTCACTTTGGCGCAATGGCTATTATTTTATCAATGGATATGATTTATTCTTGTCGGAGATAATGGCCACGGGTAGCCATTCCGACTACCCCTGGCTCTTCGGAAAAATTTATCAGGCCTTTAGGCCTTCAAGCACTCCAAGCATTTGGGCCGCCTTCCCTGGCCGGCTACCACCAATGCCGACTCCTGGAAGGCGACCCTGCCTCACCGACTCCTCCCCAGGACGACTACGGGGTGGCCGACTCCAAGAAGCCGGCCAAGAAGGACGCCGACTCCTAGGAGCCGGCCAAGACCGCAACCACTCCCACATAACGGCGACGTGACGGGGTGAGGCCACAGTGCGGCCCACTACCTCCGAAGCCCGAGAAGGGCGTGGCTACAGGAGGCCGTACGGGACGGACGTCTCCCGTGCGGCTCGGCACTGTAGCCACGCTAGCCTCAACGTCATCCACGACCCACTCCTGTACGGCCCAAGGACTGCGGGCCCCTTCAGCCAGAGAGAGGCATGAAGGCGGCCCGGCTTTTCCTAGTCGGCCAAGAGTATAGCCAGCCTCCAGAAGCCGGCTACTCCCTTCCTCGAAGCAGGAGCCCCATTAAGGAGACAAGACGAGGTAAGGCTACAGTGATAGCCCCCGAGGCGGCCCACTGTAGCCACGCTTACCTCGACAAAGCCCTCATCATCGGAGGCGCGGCTACAGTAAGCAGCCGCCGACAAGACCCTAGGCGGTGGGACCGGCCTGTCGACCAAGTAGCCGGCAGCCGGCGGGACCCAACAGCCGGCGGGACCCAGCAGCCGGCGAAGAAGCCGGCGAGCGTAGACACTGACGGCTGGGACCAGTACCCAGTCGGATTACCATTGTACCCCCGGGGGGTAGGCCTATATAAACAACCCGGAGCACCCATGCAAAGGGTGGGCTTCTAGGTTAACACCCACGCATTGCACACACACCATAGACAGAGAGAAGCAAGAGCTAGCCTTGTTCTTCTTCTCCCTTGATCTCAACAGCTCTAGGAGCGATTGTAGCTACCTTTTATCGATCTAGTGATCATGCGGAGACCCCGCAGAGCAGGACTAGGGGTGTTATCTCCTCGGAGAGCCCCGAACCTGGGTAAGATTCGCCGGCATGCATGTCTTCGCCTCATCCCGTTTCCGGGCACCGGCGACGTTTTATTGGCTCCCACAATGATAAGCCATCCCTTGGCATATGTCGCACCAACCACCCGACAATTCTGCAATGGAAAGAATAGTCCCGAGTCGCTGGAGGCTTACGACCCGGCACTTGGGGGCTACATTATTTAAATTGAGATCACATCAAATATGCAAGTCCCATGTCACTGCCAGCATGCACCATGGCACTTGGGGGCTAATGTAAAGACATTTTTTGCTCAACTTATTGAAGACCCGACTCATCCCATTGTAATGAGACGGCCCTTGGGGGGCTACTAATTGCTCATGTCAAAAATTCAAGGTACACAAGCCTCAGTTTATTATATTGAAAGGTCCACTACTCAGTTGGTAGAGTACAAAGCTCTTAACCTTATGGATGTGGGTTCAAGCCCCATGGTGGAGATTACATCATATGATGTTATCATTAATGAAATTATATACAAAGTCCCAGCTCAGTATTATCATACTGAGCCGGCCCTTGGGGGCTACACGTTGCTGCTCAAGTTTACATGATCATATTTACAAAGTCCCTGCTCATTATATCATAATGACCCGGCACTTGGGGGCTACAAGTGATATGAATATAATGGAGTTCTACATCTTTAAGCCGGTTGAAGGTCACATGAGTATTTCAAGACCTATATTTTTAAATATTGGGAGCTGAGTCAAATGACTCAGTCTTTCTCTGTGAGAAACCAACGTCAGCAAATTGATTATGAAGTTGGCTTATTGACCCGGATTTTCTAGAAGAAGGGAATACCAAGGAATTAAGGATGATCAGGTGCCGGCTTACAAGAGCTTTTTAACCCGGAGCATAATCTGTCAAAATTGTTCTTGTGTTGTTTTACAGGATCAGTTTAACATGGATGAATCCAAATTAAACTGGGGGCTAATGTCGGGGATATACCCCGCAGTATGACCCAACTGGAGATATAACCCGGCTGGGATGGGATGTTTCATTGATGACCCGGCAGACTATAAGCCGACAGGAATAGTTAAGCAAGTTAAGCTGGCGGGAACAGTTAAGCATTGTAATCCTGCAGGCACAGTCATGTAACCCGGCAGACACAGTCATGTAACCCGGCAAACACAGTCGTGTAAGCCGGCATGCACAGTCATGTAAGCCGGACAGTTAAGCCAGACGGTAAGCCAGATGGTAAGCCAGATGGTAAATCAGATCGTAAGCCAGACCGTAAGTCAGATTGTAAGCCAGATTGTAAGAAGCCCGAGACGTTAAGAAGCCCATGGAGAGAGGCCCGTGATGAGAAGTCAGAATAGTTTAGGTCTTAGTCCGAGATGGACTCTACATGTAACCCGCCCCTTCAACTTATATAAGGACGGGCAAGGCACCCCAAAGAGGGACAAGTAACAAGAAACAATCTCTAGGGCTAGACACCGAGAGCCGGTTCCCGGCGACTCTCCCATGATCATAATGAGACCTAGCCTCAAACAGCATGTAGGGTTGTTACCGGATAATATTTCCCGGGGCCTGAAGCTGTCTAAATCCTTGTCTTGTGTTGCGTCTCTCGATTCCGCTCAACCCCTCTCAAGCTACCACATAGATGCGTTGGCCTCGCGACTAAGTCCTGACACTGAGGACATCTGCCGTGACAATTGCACGACAGTAAGCACGAAGGGAAATTAAACAATGTATGAGTTGAAGAGTTACTCTCATTAGAAGGTGGGCACGGGTAGCTAATCTGCTCTTCCTTCTTTTGTTCTTCGCTCTCCTCATCATCTTTTTCATCCAATGAGCTCACAGTTTCATCAGTTTCTTCTTCCATAGATTGCTGCAAAATATTAGTCTCTTCTTGGACAGCGGAGACTTTCTCAATAAATGCATCAATATCGGAATTGAATTCATAATTGGCATAGCAATATTGAAGGATAGCTAATTTTTCAAGTCTATAAACAACATCATAAAGATTTTCAAACTCTTTGAACATAGATTCAATTTCATAAGCACCCATAAAAGCAACAAATTCTTCTATTTGTTCCACATCATAGTAATCATATATACCTCTAGCATAAGAAGCCAAGGTTTTATTATCATTAAATTTGCATGAAAAGGGAAGGTGTGGAGCCTTCATCCTAGAGCAACAAGTATAATCATATCTCAAGCAGACTTGCCTAGCATACCAATGCAACATATGAATTTGATCCCATAATAGTTTCCCTTTTTGAGTCAAGCGATAATCCCTAAAGTATTCACGTTGATCCAACGTGTTTCCCATAACATAATTGAATGGGGTTTTCTCAGGATTATCAAAGTAATACATAATATCTTTCACATAACGAACATCGAGGGTTTTAGGAGGTTCCCCATCTCCATGAGTAGCAAGTACACCTAATTTTTTTCGTATTTCGTGTTCCATATCCATAACTAAAGATAAAGAACAACTAAGAACAGCAAATAAAAATTACTTAGTGATAAAGCAAACAAGCACACACGAGAATATTCACCCCACGCTATTGCTCCCCGGCAACGGTGCCAGAAAAAGGTCTTGATAACCCACAAGTATAGGGGATCAATTGTAGCCTCTTTCGCTAAGTAAGAGTGTCGAACCCAACGAGGAGCTAAAGGTAGAACAAATATTCCCTCAAGTTCTATCGACCACCGATACAACTCTACGCACGCTTATCATTCGCTTTACCTAGAACAAGTATGAAACTAGAAGTACTTTGTAGGTGTTTTTGGATAGGTTTGCAAGATAATAAAGAGTGCGTAAATAAAAAGTAGGGGCTGTTTAATTGAAGACACAACTAAATTAGTTTTAGTAGAGAGCTTTTTGTCATGAGAAAGTTATTTTTCCCTAGGAAATCGATAATTAGACCAGTAATCATTATTGCAATTTTATTTGAGGGAGAGGCATAAGCTAACATACTTTCTCTACTTGGATCATATGCACTTATGATTGGAACTCTAGCAAGCATCCGCAACTACTAAAGATCATTAAGGTAAAACCCAACCATAGCATTAAAGCATCAAGTCCTCTTTATCCCATACGCAAACAACCTACTTACTCGGGTCTGTGCTTCTGTCACTCACGCCACCCACCATAAGCAAATCATGAACATATTGCAAACCCTACAGCGGGAATCCCTCATGCTTGCGCGACATGGAGAGCACCATAGGACAGCACCAATAATAAAACATGCAACTCAAACCAATCTTGATCATCAAATAACCCATAGGACAAAACGGATCTACTCAAACATCATAGGCACTAGTAGAAAAAGGGCCATTTGTCCCGGTTCATAAGGCCCATCTGTCCCGGTTGGGGAACCGGGACTAAAGGGTCGTTACTAATGCCTAGGCCTTTAGTCCCGGTTCTTATACTAACCGGGACAGATGGGCCTCCACGTGGCCGGTGCTGCGAGCCCAGGCAGGAGGCCCTTTAGTCCCGGTTGGTGGCACCAACCGGGACCAATAGGCATCCACGCGTCAGCTGTTTAGGGGCTAGGGTTTTTGTTTTTTTTCTGAGAGGGGGGTGGATTTGGGGGTTTTGTATGGTTAATTAAGGTGTTTCATATATTGTGTTAGGTAGCTAATTAATTAATAGAGAGAAGTGTCCTCTCTTATCTCCGTGCTTGGTCGACACTACGTACTATACATAGAGAGGCCCTTGACACGCTAGCTAGTAAGAAAATGAAGGAAACCATTAAGTACAGAAGTTCGTCATGCATACCGAGAGAAGTGATCGACCTCTCCTTCTCCGAGAGATTGGTCGAACAACAAGTTTTCGTATTATCTATCCGACGCTACTGGCTACATACATATACAATATGTAAGATCTCTTACAATCCCCTAGCATTTGAACTCAACTTCCACATGGTATTCCCCGGCTTTATTGATGACGTGGTCAAGAAAGAATCCCGCCAATTCCTCTTGAATTGCTTTCATGCAATCTTGTGGTAGGAGTTCATTCCGCATCTGCCACGTCTAATTTGAAGAAGGGGGTTAATACATATATATGAATGAAATTCAACAGAAATGATGGTGTAATAAAATGAAATTGTGAATATTATTGCTTACGCACTTCATATTGTCTTTTAGAGTAGCCCCGCTTATGTTTCAAAGTCGCGTTGTAGATGAACTCGCACACGTAGTATCCACAGTAATCATTCCCTTGTTCCTGCCACAAGCACTTTACGAGAAATAGAGGTCAATCAAACTGATAATGAAGCATTATAAATGGCATTGATGAAAGTAGCTAGAATCAACGGGAGATGTGTGCAACTAGCTAGCTAGTAGTACTTACTTTCGGGTATCTATATTGCAGCTCCTTCGGAAGTCCCGGAGCTTCTGCGGTGAACTATTTCCAAACCCTGCAAGACAAAGAAAATAATTATTACTTGAGATATCAGGAATGAACAAAAAGTTGCCGATATGTTGCGATAATGATCGATTGAACTTACTTGTTGAGAATTTTAGTCATGTCCGCATAGGTCTCGGGATCTTTTCGTCTCGAGTCTAAGACGGTTACTAGTCCCCGCTCAAGCTTAATCTCCAGGAGAATATAGTGGAAGCTGCGCACGGATGCATAACTCATCAACTACATTACTATAACCTCGCTCGAGTAATAAGGGAAACCGAATATGCACACGACAGTAACACTCACTTGAAGTTGTAAGGAAAGAGTATTAAATCTTTGTTTTGATTTATTAACAATGATTTGAGCAAGTTGGCCTCGGCCTCTTCAGCGTTCTTTGTAACATGAAATTCATCTATGAGATTTGTGTTAATGAACCCAATATCATACATTTCTGCTTTTCTGCACTCGATGATCTTCAAACTACATAATATAGTGAGGATAATTATAAATACATGCAATGAAAGAGCTGAGCTATATATAGAGACTTAATTATGACAGAAGTAGTACTTACAGACAGTAGCAAGTGACCGTTAATTTATCGAGGGCCTTTTGATTGAAGAACTAGAAGAACTCCTCAAATGGAACATGCTGTTGGGGAACGTAGTAATTTCAAAAAATTTCGTACGCACACGCAAGATCATGGTGATGCATAGCAACGAGAGGGGAGAGTGTTGTCCACGTACCCTCGTAGACCGAAAGCGGAAGCGTTAGCACAACGCGGTTGATGTAGTCGTACGTCTTCACGATCCGACCGATCAAGTACCGAACGCACGGCACCTCCGAGTTCAGCACACGTTCAACCCGATGACGTCCCTCGAACTCCGATCCAGCCGAGTGTTGAGGGAGAGTTTCGTCAGCACGACGGCGTGGTGACGATGATGATGTTCTACCGACGTAGGGCTTCGCCTAAGCACCGCTACAGTATTATCGAGGTGGACTATGGTGGAGGGGGGCACCACACACGGCTAAAAGATCAAACGATCAATTGTTGTGTCCTTGGGGTGCCCCCTGCCCCCGTATATAAAGGAGCAAGGGGGAAGGTGCGGCCGGCCAGGGAGGAGGGGCGCCAGGAGGAGTCCTACTTCCACCGGGAGTAGGACTCCCTCCCGTCCTTGTTGGAATAGGAGAAGGGGGAAAGCGGTGGAGGAGAGGAAGGAAAAAGGGGCGGTGCCCCCCTCTCCTTGTCCTATTCGGACTAGGGGGGAGGGCGCGCGGCCCTTGCCCTAGCTGCCTCTCCTCATCTCCACTAAGGCCACTATGGCCCATTAACCCCCGGGGGGGTTTGGTAACCCCTCCGGTACTCCGGTAAAATCCCGATTTCACCCGGAACACTTTCGATATCCAAATATAGGCTTCCAATATATCAATCTTCATGTCTCAACCATTTCGAGACTCCCCATCATGTCCGTGATCACATCCGGGACTCGGAACAACCTTCGATACATCAAAACATATAAACTCATAATATAACTGTCATCAAAACGTTAAGCGTGCGGACCCTACGGGTTCGAGAACTATGTAGACATGACCGAGACACGTCTCCGGTCAATAACCAATAGCGGAATCTGGATGCTCATATTGGCTCCCACATATTCAACGAAGATCTTTATCAGTCAGACCGCATAACAACATACGTTGTTCCCTTTGTCATCGGTATGTTACTTGCCCGAGATTCGATCGTCGGTATCTCAATACCTAGTTCAATCTCGTTACCGGCAAGTCTCTTTACTCGTTCCGTAATACATCATCCCACAACTAACTCATTAGTTTCAATGCTTGCAAGGCTTAAGTGATGTGCATTACCGAGAGGGCGCAGAGATACCTCTTCGACAATCGGAGTGACAAATCCTAATCTCGAAATACGCCAACCCAACAAGTACCTTTGGAGACACCTGTAGAGCACCTTTATAATCACCCAGTTACGTTGTGACATTTGGTAGCACACAAAGTGTTCCTCCGGTAAACGGAAGTTGCATAATCTCATAGTCATAGGAACATGTATAAGTCATGAAGAAAGCAATAGCAACATACTAAACGATAAATTGCTAAGCTAACGGAATGGGTCAAGTGAATCACATCATTCTCCTAATGATGTGATCCCGTCAATCAAATGACAACTCATGTCTATGGCTAGGAAACATAACCATCTTTGATCAACGAGCTAGTCAAGTAGAGGCATACTAGTGACACTCTGTTTGTCTATGTATTCACACAAGTATTATGTTTCCGGTTAATACAATTCTAGCATGAATAATAAACATTTATCATGATATAAGGAAATAAATAATAACTTTATTATTCCCTCTAGGGCATATTTCCTTCAGTCTCCCACTTACACTAGAGTCAATAATCTAGATTACACAGTAATGATTCTAACACCCATGGAGCCTTGGTGATGATCATGTTTTGCTTGTGGAAGAGGCTTTGTCAACGGGTCTGCAACATTCAGATCCGTATGTATCTTGCAAATTTCTATGTCTCCCACCTGGACTAAATCCCGGATGAAATTGAAGCGTCTCTTGATGTGCTTGGTTCTCTTGTGTAATCTGGATTCCTTTGCCAAGGCAATTGCACCAGTATTGTCACAAAAGATTTTCATTGGACCCGATGCACTAGGTATGACACCTAGATCGGATATGAACTCCTTCATCCAGACTCCTTCATTTGCTGCTTCCGAAGCAGCTATGTACTCCGCTTCACATGTAGATCCCGCCACGACGCTTTGTTTAGAACTGCACCAACTGACAGCTCCACCATTCAATGTAAACACGTATCCGGTTTGTGATTTAGAATCGTCCGGATCAGTGTCAAAGCTTGCATCATCGTAACCATTTACAATGAGCTCTTTGTCACCTCCATAAACGAGAAACATATCCTTAGTCCTTTTCAGGTATTTCAGGATGTTCTTGACCGCTGTCCAGTGATCCACTCCTGGATTACTTTGGTACCTCCCTGCTAAACTTATAGCGAGGCGAACATCAGGTCTAGTACACAGCATTGCATACATGATAGAGCCTATGGCTGAAGCATAGGGAACATCTTTCATCTTCTCTCTATCTTCTGCAGTGGTCGGGCATTGAGTCTTACTCAACTTCACACCTTGTAACACAGGCAAGAACCCTTTCTTTGCTTGATCCATTTTGAACTTCTTCAAAACTTTGTCAAGGTATGTGCTTTGTGAAAGTCCAATTAAGCGTCTTGATCTATCTCTATAGATCTTGATGCCCAATATATACGCAGCTTCACCGATGTATTTCAACGAAAAACTCTTATTCAAGTATCCCTTTATGCTATTGAGAAATTCTATATCATTTCCAATCAGCAATATGTCATCCACATATAATATTAGAAATGCTACACAGCTCCCACTCGCTTTCTTGTAAATACATGCTTCTCCAAAAGTATGTACAAAACCAAATGCTTTGATCACACTATCAAAGCGTTTATTCCAACTCCGAGAGGCTTGCACCAGTCCATAAATGGATCGCTGGAGCTTGCACACTTTGTTAGCTCCCTTTGGATCGACAAAACCTTCCGGTTGCATCATATACAACTCTTCTTCCAGAAATCCATTCATGAATGCAGTTTTGACATCCATTTGCCAAATTTCATAATCATAAAATGCGGCAATTGCTAACATGATTCGGACAGACTTAAGCATCGCTACGGGTGAGAAGGTCTCATCGTAGTCAATCCCTTGAACTTGTCGAAAACCTTGTGCAACAAGTCAAGCTTTATAGATAGTAACATTACCGTCAGCGTCAGTCTTCTCCTTGAATATCCATTTATTCTCAATGGCTTGCGGATCATCGGGCAAGTCAACCAAAGTCCACACTTTGTTCTCATACATGGATCCCATCTCAGATTTCATGGCCTCAAGCCATTTTGCGGAATCTGGGCTCACCATCGCTTCTTCATAGTTCGTAGGTTCGTCATGGTCTAGCAACATAACCTCCAGAACAGGATTACCGTACCACTCTGGTGCGGATCTTACTCTGGTTGACCTACAAGGTTCAGTAACAACTTGACCTGAAGTTCCATGATCATCATCATTAACTTCCTCACTAATTGGTGTAGGCATCGCAGAAACCGGTTTCTGCGATGAACTACTTTCCAATAAGGGAGCAGGTACAATTACCTCATCAAGTTCTACTTTCCTCCCACTCACTTCTTTCGAGAGAAACTCCTTCACCAGAAAGATTCCGAATTTAGCAACAAAAGTCTTGCCTTCGGATCTGTGATAGAAGGTGTACCCAATAGTCTCCTTTGGGTATCCTATGAAGACACATTTCTCCGATTTGGGTTCGAGCTTATCAGGTTGAAGTTTTTTCACATAAGCATCACAGTCCCAAACTTTAAGAAACGACAACTTTGGTTTCTTGCCAAACCACAGTTCATAAGGTGTCGTCTCAACGGATTTTGATGGTGCCCTATTTATCATGAATGTGGCCATCTCTAAAGCATAACCCCAAAATGATAGCGGTAAATCGGTAAGAGACATCATAGATCGCACCATATCTAGTAGAGTACGATTACGACGTTCGGACACACCATTACGCTGTGGTGGTCTGGGTGGCGTGAGTTGCGAAACTATTCCGCATTGTTTCAAATGAAGACCAAACTCATAACTCAAATATTCTCCTCCACGATCAGATCGTAGAAACTTTATTTTCTTGTTACAATGATTTTCAACTTCACTCTGAAATTCTTTGAACTTTTCAAATGTTTCAGACTTATGTTTCATTAAGTAGATATACCCATATCTGCTTAAATCATCTGTGAAGGTGAGAAAATAACGATATCCGCCATGAGCCTCAACATTCATTGGACCACATACATCTGTCTGTATGATTTCCAACAAATCTGTTGCTCTCTCCATAGTTCCGGAGAACGTCGTTTTAGTCATCTTGCCCATGAGGCACGGTTCGCAAGTACCAAGTGATTCATAATCAAGTGGTTCCAAAAGTCCATCAGTATGGAGTTTCTTCATGCGCTTTACACCGATATGACCTAAATGGCAGTGCCACAAATAAGTTGCACTATCATTATCAACTCTGCATCTTTTGGCTTCAATACTATGAATATGTGTATCACTACTATCGAGATTCAACAAAAATAGACCACTCTTTAAGGGTGCATGACCATAAAAGATTTTATTCATATAAATAGAACAACCATTATTCTCTGATTTAAATGAATAACCATCTCGCATCAAACAAGATCCAGACATAATGTTCATGCTTAACGCAGGCACCAAATAACAATTATTTAGGTCTAAAACTAATCCCGAAGGTAGATGTAGAGGTAGCGTGCCGACCGCGATTACATCGACTTTGGAACCATTTCCCACGCGCATCGTCACCTCGTCCTTAGCCAATCTTCGCTTAATCCGTAGCCCCTGTTTCGAGTTGCAAATATTAGCAACAGAACTAGTATCAAATACCCAGGTGCTACTGCGAGCATTAGTAAGGTACACATCAATAACATGTATATCACATATACCTTTGTTCACCTTGCCATCCTTCTTATCCGCCAAATACTTGGGGCAGTTCCGCTTCCAGTGACCAGTCTGCTTGCAGTAGAAGCACTCACTCCCAGGCTTAGGTCCAGACTTGGGTTTCTTCTCCTGAACATCAACTTGCTTGCTGTTCTTCTTGAAGTTCCCCTTCTTCTTCCCTTTGCCCTTTTTCTTGAAACTGGTGGTCTTATTGACCATCAATACTTGATGCTCCATTTTGATTTCTACCTCCGCAGCCTTTAGCATTGCGAAGAGCTCGGGAATCGTCTTATCCATCCCTTGCATGTTATAGTTCATCACGAAGCTTTTGTAGCTTGGTGGCAGTGATTGGAGAATTCTGTCAATGACGCTATCATCCGGAAGATTAACTCCCAGTTGAATCAAGTGATTATTATACCCAGACAATTTGAGTATATGCTCACTGACAGAACTATTCTCCTCCATCTTGCAGCTGTAGAACTTATTGGAGACTTCATATCTCTCAATTCGGGCATTTGCTTGAAATATTAACTTCAACTCCTGGAACATCTCATATGCTCCATGACGTTCAAAACGTCGTTGAAGTCCCGGTTCTAAGCCGTAGAGCATGGCACATTGAACTATCGAGTAGTCATCAGCTTTGCTCTGCCAGACGTTCTTAACGTGGTCAGTTGCATCGGCAGCAGGCCTGGCACCCAGCGGTGCTTCCCGGACGTAATTTTTCTGTGCAGCAATGAGGATAATCCTCAAGTTACGGACCCAGTCCGTGTAATTGCTACCATCATCTTTCAACTTTTCTTTCTCAAGGAACGCATTAAAATTCAACGGAACAACAACACGGGCCATCTATCTACAATCAACATAGACAAGCAAGATACTATCAGGTACGAAGTTCATGATAAATTTAAGTTCAATTAATCATATTACTTAAGAACTCCCACTTAGATAGACACCCTCTAATCCTCTAAGTGATCACGTGATCCATATCAACTAAACCATGTCCGATCATCACGTGAGATGGAGTAGTTTCAACGGTGTACATCACTATGTTGATCATATCTAGTATATTATTCACGCTCGACCTTTCGGTCTCCGTGTTCCGAGGCCATATCTTTATATGCTAGGCTCGTCAAGCTTAACCTGAGTATTCCGCGTGTGCAACTGTTTTGCACCCGTTGTATTTGAACGTAGAGCCTATCACACACGATCATCACGTGGTGTCTCAGCATGAAGAACTTTCGCAACGGTGCATACTCAGGGAGAACACTTATACTTTGATAATTTAGTGAGGGATCATCTTATAATGCTACCGTCAATCAAAGCAAGATAAGATGCATAAAAGATAAACATCACATGCAATCAATATAAGTGATATGATATGGCCATCATCATCATCTTGTGCTTGTGATCTCCATCTCCGAAGCACCGTCATGATCACCATCATCACCGGCGCGACACCTTGATCTTCATCGTAGCATCGTTGTCGTCTCGCCAATCTTATGCTTCTACGACTATCGCTAGCGCTTAGTGATAAATTAAAGCATTACAGGGTGATTGCATTGCATACAATAAAGCGACAACCATATGGCTCCTGCCAGTTGCCGATAACTCGGTTACGAAACATGATCATCTCATACAATAAAATTTAGCATCATGTCTTGACCATATCACATCACAACATGCCCTGCAAAAACAAGTTAGACGTCCTCTACTTTGTTGTTGCAAATTTTACGTGGCTGCTACGGGCTTAGATGGAACCGTTCTTACCTACGCATAAAAACCACAACGATAGTTTGTCAAGTTGGTGCTGTTTTAACCTTCGCAAGGACCGGGCGTAGCCACACTCGGTTCAACTAAAGTTGGAGAAACTAACACCCGCCAGCCACCTGTGTGCAAAGCACGTCGGTAGAACCAGTCTCGCGTAAGCGTACGCGTAATGTCGGTCCGGGCCGCTTCATCCAACAATACCGCCGAACCAAAGTATGACATGCTGGTAATCAGTATGACTTATATCGCCCACAACTCACTTGTGTTCTACTCGTGCATATAACATCAACGGATAAAACCAGGCTCGGATGCCACTGTTGGGGAACGTAGTAATTTCAAAAATTTCCTACGCACACGCAAGATCATGGTGAGGCATAGCAACGAGAGGGGAGAGTGTTGTCCACGTACCCTTGTAGACTGAAAGCGGAAGCGTTAGCACAACGCGGTTGATGTAGTCGTACGTCTTCACGATCCGACCGATCAAGTACCGAACACACGACACCTCTGAGTTCAGCACACGTTCAGCCCGATGACGTTCCTCGAACTCCGATCCAGCCGAGTGTTGAGGGAGAGTTTCGTCAGCACGACGGCGTGGTGACGATGATGATGTTCTACCGACGCAGGGCTTCGCCTAAGCACCGCTACAGTATTATCGAGGTGGACTATGGTGGAGGGGGGCACCGCACACGGCTAAAAGATCAAACGCTCAATTGTTGTGTCCTTGAGGTGCCCCCTGCCCCCGTATATAAAGGAGCAAGGGGGAGGTGCGGCCGGCCAGGGAGGAGGCGCGCCAGGAGGAGTCCTACTCCCACCGGGAGTAGGACTCCCTCCCTTCCTTGTTGGAATGGGAGAAGGGGGAAAGAGGTGGAGGAGAGCAAGGAAAGGGGGGGCGCCGCCCCCCTCTCCTTGTCCTATTCGTACTAGGGGGGACGGGCGCACGGCCCTTGCCCTAGCCGCCTCTCCTCATCTCCACTAAGGCCCACTATGGCCCATTAACCCCCGGGGGGTTCCGGTAACCCCTCCGGTACTCAGGTAAAATCCCGATTTCACCCGGAACACTTCCGATATCCAAATATAGGCTTCCAATATATCAATCTTCATCTCTCGACCATTTCGAGACTCCTCGTCATGTCCGTGATCACATTCGAAACTCCGAACAACCTTTGGTACATCAAAACATATAAACTCATAATATAACTGTCATCAAAACGTTAAGCGTGCGGACCCTACGGGTTCGAGAACTATGTAGACATGACCGAGACACGTCTCCGGTCAATAACCAATACGGAACCTGGATGCTCATATTGGCTCCCACATATTCTACGAAGATCTTTATCGGTCAGACCGCATAACAACATACGTTGTTCCCTTTGTCATCGGTATGTTACTTGCCCGAGATTCGATCGTCGGTATCCCAATACCTAGTTCAATCTCGTTTCCGGCAAGTCTCTTTACTTGTTCCGTAATACATCATCCCACAACTAACTCATTAGTTGCAATGCTTGCAAGGCTTAAGTGATGTGCATTACCGAGAGGGCCCAGAGATACCTCTCCGACAATCGGAGTGACAAATCCTAATCTCGAAATACGCCAACCCAACAAGTACCTTTGGAGACACCTGTAGAGCACCTTTATAATCACCCAGTTACGTTGTGACGTTTGGTAGCACACAAAGTGTTCCTCCGGTAAATGGGAGTTGCATAATCTCATAGTCATGGGAACATGTATAACTCATGAAGAAAGCAATAGCAACATACTAAACGATCGAGTGCTAAGCTAACGGAATGGGTCAAGTCAATCACATCATTCTCCTAATGATGTGATCCCGTTAACCAAATGACAACTCATGTCTATGGCTAGGAAACATAACCATCTTTGATCAACAAGCTAGTCAAGTAGAGGCATACTAGTGACACTCTGTTTGTCTATGTATTCACACAAGTATAATGTTTCCGGTTAATACAATTCTAGCATGAATAATAAACATTTATCATGATATAAGGAAATAAATAATAACTTTATTATTGCCTCTAGGGCATATTTCCTTCACATGCAACAGATCAGTTCCAATGAGGTCGTGCTCTTCTTTAATTCTCAGATACAAAGTATTCATCCCCCCAGACTCTCTGCAGGTTTTCATGTACCAATTATGGAATCTTCGCATCATCGTTGTTAGAGATTTTTCATCTTTGATGAGAGGCTTCCCATACTCGTATATGTGTTCGTGCACCTCCAAGAAATCATAATGTACATCGTCGGGCAGGTAATCTCCAATATTGCTATAACCGGGCACCATCCCCGGAGCATTAGCGACGATGTCGCTAGACACATTGAGCGGGGGGCACGATTGGTTTGCTTGTTCGCCGAGCTGGGCAATTTTTTTCCCAGCTGCTCGTTCTTTCAACGTTTGATCACTGACAGTACTTCCCGACCGCTCCGCTGCGAGATATGCCTTTTCAGTAATGCGCTCATAGTTGGTTTCCGGCGGAGACTTTGGTGGTTTCCTCAGGGCATCGATAGTGCGCTTTGCTTTCACCAGATCTACCTTCTCCTCCGGTGGTGGATGTCTCTTTGCTTTCAACCCTTCAAAGAAGTCCTTCACTTCGGTCCGCGCGATCTTCGCGTTTTCCTCCGCGGTCCTCTCGTACGTATGGTAACTTCTCTAGAGGCTTGAGAGGTGGACCGTATCTGTATTGCCTCCCGCCTCTGGCTGTACTGCTAGACGCCGGATCAGACAGAGCGACTATGGCTGTCTTCTTTCGTGCTTGCTTACGAGGCGGAGGAGAAGGACTACGACGCGCCAGAGCAGCCGGGGCGGCGGCGGGTCTCTTCCGCCCTTGCCGGCGAGGCGGAGAAGTAGGAGGCTGGTGGCTGCTCGGGCGCGCCGGCGCAGGCGGAGAAGGAGGCAGAGTGCCGCCACGTGCCGGAGAAGGAGGCTGAGTGCCCTAATCGTCACTCGCCATAGGAGGAGCCGGTGGAGGAGGCGGAGTGCCCTGACTCGCCGGAGGAGGAGGAGGAGGCGGAGGCATCCAGTTCGGAAGGTTGATGGGCTCCTTCCGCCATAGGCATGGAGTCTTCAGACAAGAACCCAGCCGAGTCTCCCCTTCACCCGTAGGGTGGTCAAGCTGGAGGTCCTCAAATCCTTCTGTGATTTCATCCACCCTACTCTAGCATATCCTTCTGGAATCGGCCGGCAGTGAAAAGTTGCGCCTGGTTCAGGAGGGGCAACAGAGCCAACAGCCTCCTTGACTTTCAGTTCCATCCATTGCGTCATAAGGTGGCAATGCTGAGACTCCGTGATAGCATCTATGGGGTAGCTAGCAGGAGCCGTGAAGACAGGCTCCTGAAGCAACTCCGTGGAAGCTTCGGGTGTAGCTTCGGCAGGTCGCATGCTACGAACTGCCTCTCGTTCCTCTAGCGCTTGTACCCTTGCGTGCAGCGCCTGTAGTTGGGTCAACTCCTTTTTCTTCTTCCTCTCCCGACGTTTGTAACGGCCTACGTCGAGAAATCCAGCCTTCCACGAAAGGGAGCCTGGCGTGCCTCGTGTCCGTCCGGGGTGCTCAGGATTCCCGAGGGCCTCTGTGAGCTCGTCGTTCTCTCTGTCCGGAACGAACGTCCCTTCCTGCGCCTTTTTGATATACTCCCGAAGCTTCTCGATGGGTGTGTTCAGCTGCTCGTCGGTCCAAACACACTTCCCTGTTACAGGGTCCAATTTTCCCCCTACCCCGAAGAACCAAGTCCTGCAACGGTCTGGCCAGCGTCGCGTCTCTGGTTCGATCCCTTTATCAATGAGGTCATTCTCAGCCTTGTCCCACAACGGCCAGGCTTTCAGGTAGCCACCTGACCCCGTGCGATGGTGATGCTTCTTCTTTGCAGCATTTTTCTTGTTTGTCACTGACATCTTCGCTGCTCTCTCAGATTTCTTTTTGGTGACAAATTCGGGCCACCGATCTTTGATCTTCTCAAATCGGCCGATGAATTCAGGAGTCTTGTCTTGGTCGACAAACGATGATTTCAGCTCATTCTTCCACCTCCTGAATAGCTCAGCCATCTTTTTAAAAGCATAAGCCTTGATCATTGGCTTTTTAACTGGATTCTCCGGATCCTCCTCTGGCGGGAAGGTGAAATTTTCCTGCAGCGCGGTCCAAAGATCAGCTTTCTGCCTATCACTGACATAAGACACCTGAGAGTCTTTGTCCTTAGGCTTCAACCATTGCTCGATGCTGATCGGGATCATGTCCCTCACTAGAACCCCGCACTGAGCATTAAATTTTTGCTTGGTCCAGAGGGGTTCAATCGGTTGGCTAGCACGATCAATTTTGATGATCGTGTACCTTTCATCCGCGCGCAACTTTCTCTTCAGGCCTTGTCTCGTTATCGAAGTGTTGCTCGATCCGGAGGGCTAGAAAAGAAGAAAAAGAAGAGAGTTAATATGTGTACATACCAAAGACAATTAATGCATCAATTAGCTATAGTCAGCACATGCTTAATTAATTAATATATATACCTGGCCAGACTCCGTTCGGTCACCGGAGCCTGCTTCTTCATCCTGTCCTTCCCCCTCCATTCGGTCACTGGAGCCGTCATCACGGTGTCCTTCGTCCTCCATTGTTTGATCATCGTCGTAGCCTGCTTCTTCATTCTGTCTTTCAAGACCATCGGTGCATGTGTCGTTGAGAAACGACAAGACGGCATCACTTCCGTGTGCGATTATCTCCCCCAACACCGCTTCTTTTGCTTCGTCTCGGGGGTGCAGATTCATAGTTTTTGCAAATATTTTCAACGTGGCAATTATAATTCAAACATGATAGATGGATATATTAGTGGCAAATGTTGAACTAGCTAGCTAAGCACAATAAGGAATCATATTAGTGGCATGGCCTCGACGCTTCAAGGGTTTGGGGTGGCCTCAACAACGCTTCAAGGGGTTCGAAGTGGTCTCGACGACAACGCTCTTTTAACTTGGTAAATTTGGGTGGCCTCGAGAGAGTTTGTCGGGTAGGGGCGCGGCGGGAGGGGGTAGGAGACCGACATCGTTTTTTTCTAGGGTTTGGGTGTCCTTGAGAGTTTTAGTCGAGCGAGAGGGTCGGGGGTGCTCCCGTGGTATAAGTTATCACGGTCGAGAGGGGGTTATATCGACAACGACCTACCTGATAAAAAATAAGAAAATGAAGAAGAAGAAAAAAAGAAGAAAAAAAAGCGGAGAAGAAGAAAGGAATAGAGGAGAAGAAGAAAAAATAGAAAATATTCTATTTTTTCTTCTTCTCCTCTATTCCTTTCTTCCTCTCCTCTTTTTTTTCCTTTTTTTCTCTTCTTATTTATTTCTCCTCTTCTTCATCTTTTTCTTTTCCTTCTTCCTAAACTAAACATAAACTAAAATAATCCTAAAACGAAACGAACCAAAAAAATTCCTATGAACAAAATTACAATAAAAAATCCTATGAACAAAATTACAATAAAAATTCTATGAACAAAAAAAATTCTATGAACAAAATAAAAATTCTTTGCATATGAACATACAAACATTTGCATATTCTACAATATCATCATCATATTCTACAATAATATCACCAAAAATCCTAACTTTTGCATATGAACAGGGGGCCTGCTTCGTCGTCGGCGTCAGGGCGGGCGGCGGCGTTGGGGCGGGCGCGCAGCGGCGTTGGGGCGCGGGGAGGAAGGGGGAGAGGAGGGGAAAGGTGCGGTGAGGCTCACACTGCAGGCGAGCGGCGGCGAGGTCGGGGCAGGGAGACGGCAACGAGGTCGGGGCAGGGGCGACGACAACGAGGTCGGGGCAGGGTGCGACGAGGCCGGGGCAGGGGCGACAGCGACGACGGAGATGGCGGCGAGGTCAGGGCAGGGGGCGGCGAGGTCGGGGCAGGGGCGACGGCGACGAGGTCGGGGCAGGGTGCAGCGAGGCCGGGGCAGGGGCGACGGCGGAGACGGCAGCAAGGTCGAGGCAGGGGGCGGCAAGGCCGGGGCAGGGGCGGCAGCCTGGCGGCATCGATGTCGTCGGCGTCGTCGGGGCGGCATCGATGTCGTCGGCGTCGTCGGGGCGGCAACTGCGAGATGAGAAGTGAAATTTTCACAAGTCCTGCTTATATACCAAGAGCATTGGTCCCGGTTCGTGGCACCAACCGGGACCAATGCACCCCTTTAGTCCCGGTTGGTGCCACCAACCGTGACCAAAGGTCAGTTTTCGGCAGGCCAAAGGGCGGGAAGCGGCGGCCTTTGGTACCGGTTGGTGGCACCAACCGTGACTAACGGGGGGCATTGGTACCGGTTGGTGCCACGAACCGGTACCAATGCATCCCTTTAGTCCCGGTTGGTGCTACCAACCGGGACCAGAGGTCGTGTGCTCCTGCGCCCGCGTCGAAAGTTTAGTCCCACCTCGCTAGTTGAGAGGGGCGCGCAGTGGTTTATAAGCCCCACTGCCGCACCCCTCTCGAGCTCCTCTCCATTGCAGGCTTACGGGCCTAAATGTCACTGCTATGCCTGTGGGCCTACTGGGCCTTCTGCGGGCCTGAATCCTGGGCCATCGATGGGTTTCTAGTCGTATTCAGGCCGTGGCGGCCCAGTAGGTGGCATATTTTTTATTTTTTGACTGTTTTTTCGTTTTGTTTTTTGCTTTATTTATTTTGTTTTGTTTCTACTTATAACAAAAAACTTATTTATTTTATTTTATTTTATTTCTAATTACTTATTTATTTTACTTTATGATAAATATTTTTGCTATTAAAGTTTCTAACAAAAAAGTTCTTTATGAAAATTCTTTTTGCTTTTCATGATTTTCAACAGAAAATACTTCGATAATTTTAGTTGCATCAATTTTATATAATTTTAGTTTCAATAATACTAGAGGTTGCTTATAATGTTTTGAACAGAAAATACTTTGTTAATTTTAGTTTCATAAATGTTATTAAAGTTTATTTTATTTTGTTTCTACTTATATATTTTATTAAAGTTTATATTAATTTGTTTCTAATTACTTATTTATTTTATTTTTTATTTTTCATGCGCCATTTTTCATGCATTTACTGATTATTTTGAGCTATAAGACCCTCAAATTGAAAAGCACTACAAATGAACTCTGAAAAGTTTTGAAAGTTGGCATGGTATCATCATTTCACCCACATAGCACGTGCAAGAAAGTAGAGAGGCTTACGGCAAAAACTGGATGCACTTCGTGTACAAAACGGACAATCTCTTTCGAAGTATCAGGGTTCCATACGGAAACTCGTCTATTACAAAGGGATTTCATTTTTTGAACTTATTTGAACTCCATAGTTTTTCTGTGTTCAAAATGCACCATTCAAAGCCACATCATCAATTTTCAACCCTTTCTGACTTCATTTGTTATTTTTCATGCATTTACTGATTATTTTGAGCTATAAGACCCTCAAATTGAAAAGCACTACAAATGAACACTGAAAAGGTTGAAATTTGGCATGGTATCATCATTTCACCCACATAGCATGTGCAAGAAAGTACAGAGGCTTACGGCAAAAACTGGATGCACTTCGTGTACAAAACGGACAATCTCTTTCGAAGTATCAGGATTTCATACGGAAACTCGTCTGTTACAAAGGGATTTCATTTTTTTGAACTTATTTGAACTCCATAGTTTTTCTGTGTTCAAAATGCACCATTCAAAGACACATCATCAATTTTCAACCCTTTCTGACTTCATTTGTTATTTTTCATGCATTTACTGGTTATTTTCAGCTGGATAGAGATAAGTGCCCAAATTAATAGTAGTTCATCATCACATTAAAACCAAAGTACATACATAGTTCAAATTGAACAACATATAACTCTCCAGAGCATCTAGTTAAACCATACATTGAAACTATGTAAAACCTTTCAATGCAACAACAAATGCGGTCATAATCACAACTAAGGTAACAATTGATCCAACGGCATAATGATACCAAGCCTCGGTATGAATGGCATATTTTCTAATCTTTCTATTTTCAACCGCATTGCATCCATCTTGATCTTGTGATCATCGACGACATCCGCAACATGCAACTACAATATCATCTTCTCCTCCTCAATTTTTTTTATTTTTTCCTTCAAGTAATTGTTTTCTTCTTCGACTAAATTTAACCTCTCGACAATATGGTCGGTTGGAATTTCCGGTTCAACGACCTCCTACATAAAAAAATCTATGTCACGTTGGTCGGCATAATTGTCATAAACAATATATGAACCAAATAGTTATAAAAAGATATTATATACCACATCCGAATCATAGACAGGACGAGGGCCGACGGGGGCGGATACCAGAACCATCGCACTATATAATAACAAGGAATAATAAAAGTAAGAAAATTAGACAAGTATCCATCTCAACTAAGAATTTTTTTTTTCTTTCAGAAAGAAGATAAGAACAAGAGGCTCACCACGGTGGTGCCGGCGACGAGATCGGCGCGGGCGATCGACGGCGGTGAAGACGGGGACGGGACATGACGGACCGCTAAACCTAGAAAAATCTCGGGGAAAATGGAGTTCCGAGGTCGAGTTTCGAGAGAAGAAATATTAACTAGTGTGGCTCGGACATTTCATCGAACACCTCATGTGCATAGGAGGTGAGCTAGAGCACCCAAATGCCCTCCCCTCGCCGGCCAGCAAAAACAGAGCACGGTGGAGTGCTCTGTGTTGGGAATCGTAGCATAATTTAAAATTTTCCTACGCTCACCAAGATGCATCTATGGAGTCTACTAGGAACGAGGGGAAAGGAGTGCATCTACATACCCTTGTAGATCACGAGCGGAAGCGTTCCAATGAACGTGGATGACGGAGTCGTACTCGCCGTGATCCAAATCACCGATGACCGAGTGCCGAACGGACGGCACCTCCGCGTTCAACACACGTACGGTGCAGCGACGTGTCCTCCTTCTTGATCCAGCAAGGGGGAAGGAGAGGTTGATGGAGATCCAGCAGCACGACGGCGTGGTGGTGGATGTAGCGGGTCTCCGGCAGGGCTTCGCCAAGCTTCTGCGAGAGAGAGAGAGAGAGGTGTTGCAGGGGAGGAGGGAGGCGCCCAAGGTTGTAGATTGCTGCCCTCCCTCCCCCCTTTATATAGGCCCCCTTGGGAGGGGGGCCGGCCAAAACCCATCTAGGGTTGGGGGGCGGCGGCCAAGGGGTGGAAAGGGGTGCCTTGCCCCCCAAGGCAAGGGGGAAGTCCCCCCACCCTAGGGTTCCCAACCCTAGGCGCATGGGGGGAGGCCCAAGGGGGGGCGCCAGCCCACTAGGGGCTTTTCCCTTCCACTTTCAGCCCATGGGGCCCTCCGGGATAGGTGGCCCCACCCGGTGGACCCCCGGGACCCTTCCGGTGGTCCCGGTACAATACCGGTAACCCCCGAAACTTTCCCGGTGGCCGAAACTTGACTTCCTATATATAAATCTTCACCTCCGGACCATTCCGGAACCTCTCGTGACGTCCGGGATCTCATCCGGGGCTCCGAATAACTTTCGGGTTTCCGCATACATATATCTCTACAACCCTAGCGTCACCGAACCTTAAGTGTGTAGACCCTACGGGTTCGGGAGACATGCAGACATGACCGAGACGCCTCTCCGGTCAATAACCAACAGCGGGATCTGGATACCCATGTTGGCTCCCACATGTTCCACGATGATCTCATCGGATGAACCACGGTGTCGAGGATTCAATCAATCCCGTATGCAATTCCCTTTGTCAAACGGTATGTTACTTGCCCGAGATTCGATCGTCGGTATCCCAATACCTTGTTCAATCTCGTTACCGGCAAGTCTCTTTACTCGTACCGCAATGCATGATCCCGTGACTAACGCCTTAGTCACATTGAGCTCATTATGATGATGCATTACCGAGTGGGCCCAGAGATACCTCTCCGTCACACGGAGTGACAAATCCCAGTCTCGATCCGTGCCAACCCAACAGACACTTTCGGAGATACCCGTAGTGCACCTTTATAGTCACCCAGTTACGTTGTGACGTTTGGCACACCCAAAGCACTCCTACGGTATCCGGGAGTTGCACGATCTCATGGTCTAAGGAAAAGATACTTGACATTGGAAAAGCTCTAGCAAACGAAACTACACGATCTTTTATGCTATGCTTAGGATTGGGTCTTGTCCATCACATCATTCTCCTAATGATGTGATCCCGTTATCAACGACATCCAATGTCCATGGTCAGGAAACCGTAACCATCTATTGATCAACGAGCTAGTCAACTAGAGGCTTACTAGGGACATGGTGTTGTCTATGTATCCACACATGTATCTGAGTTTCCTATCAATACAATTCTAGCATGGATAATAAACGATTATCATGAATAAGGAAATATAATAATAACCAATTTATTATTGCCTCTAGGGCATATTTCCAACAGTCTCCCACTTGCACTAGAGTCAATAATCTAGTTCACATCACCATGTGATTAACACTCACTGGTCACATCACCATGTGACCAACATCTAAAGAGTTTACTAGAGTCAATAATCTAGTTCACATCACTATGTGATTATCACTCAATGTGTTCGGTCTGAACCTTTCAGAACCGTGTGCTTTACGAATATCTATGTCATCTTGTGGATGCTACCACGCGCTATTTGGAGCCATTTCAAATAATTGCTCTACTATACGAATCCGGTTTACTACTCAGAGTCATCCGGATTAGTGTCAAAGTTCGCATCGACGTAACCCTTTACGACGAACTCCTTTCCACCTCCATAATCGAGAAAATTCCTTAATCCACTAGGTACTAAGGATAAGTTCGACCGCTGTCATGAGATCCTTTCCCGGATCACCATTGTACCCTCTTGACCAACTCATGGCAAGGCACACTACATGTGCGGTACACAACATAGCATACTATAGAGCCTACGTCTAAAGCATAGGGGACGACCTTCGTCCTTTCTCTATCTTCTGCTGTGGTCAGGTCTTGAGTCTCACTCAATACTCACACCTTGTAACACAGCCAAGAACTCCTTCTTTGCTGATCTTATTTTGAACTCTTTCAAAATCATGTCAAGGTGTGCTGTCTTTTGAAAGTATCATCAGGCGTCTTGATCTATCTCTATGGATCTTGATGCCCAATATGTGAGCAGCTTTATCCAGGTCTTCCTTTGAAAAACTCCTTTCAAACAACCCTTTATGCTTTCCAGAAATTTTACATCATTTCGGATCAACAATATGTCATTCACATATACTTATCAGAAATGTTGTAGCGCTCCCACTCACTTTATTGTAAATACAAGTTTCTAACAAACTTTGTATAAACCCAAAAACTTTGATCACTCCATCAAAGCGTATATTCTGACTCCGAGATGCTTGCTCTAATCCATGGAAGGATCGCTGGAGCTAGCATACCTTTTAGCATCCTTAGGATCGACAAAACCTTTCTGATTGTATCACATACAACCTTTCCTTACGAAAACTGGTAAGGAAACTTGTTTTGACATCCATCTGCCAGATTTCATAAATGTAGCTAATGCTAACATGATTCCGACGGACCTAAGCATCGCTACGGATGAGAAAAACTCATCGTAGTCAACTCCTTGAACTTGTGAAAATACTCTTTGCCACAAGTCGAGCTTCATAGACGGTAACATTACGGTCCATGTCCGTCTTCTTCTTAAAGATCCATTTATCCCAATGGCTTGCCGATCATCGGGCAAGTTCACCAAAGTCCATGCTTTGTTCTGATACATGGATTCTATCTCGGATTTCATGGCCTCGAGCCATTCGTCGGAATATGGGCCCACCATCGCTTCTCCATAGCTCGTAGGTTCATTGTTGTCTAGCAACATGACTTCCAAGACAGGATCACGCATTACTCTGAAGTAGTGCGCATCCTCGTCGTCCTACGAGGTTTGGTAGTGACTTGATCCGAAGTTTCATGATCACTATCATAAGCTTCCACTTCAATTGGTGTAGGTGCCACAGGAACAACTTCCTGTGCCCTGCTACACACTAGTTGAAGCGACGGTTCAATAACCTTATCAAGTCTCCACCATCCTCCCACTCAATTCTTTCGAGAGAAACTTTTCCTCGAGAAAGGACTCGTTTCTAGAAGCAATTACTTTTGCTTCCAGATCTGAAATAGGAGGTATACCCAACTGTTTTTGGGTATTCTATGAAGATGCATTTATCCGCTTTGGGTTCGAGCTTATCAGCCTGAAACTTTTTCACATAAGCATCGCAGCCCCAAACTTTTAAGAAACGACAACTTAGGTTTCTATAAACGGTGTCGTCTCAACGGATTTGCGTGGTGCCCCTTTTAAAGTGAATGCGGTTGTCTCTAATGCCTAACCCATAAACGATAGTGGTAATTTGATAAGAAACATCATGGTATGCACCATATCCAATAGGGTGCAGTTATGATGTTCGGACACACCATCACACTATGGTGTTCCAGGCGGTATTAATTGTGAAACACTTTCCACAATGTCTCAATTGTGCGCCAAACTCGTATCTCAGATACTCATCTCTATGATCATATCACAGACATTTTATCTTCTTGTCACGACGATCTTCAACTTCACTCTGAAATTACTTGAACCTTTCAACAATTCAGACTAGTGTTTCATCAAGTAAATACACTCAGCATCTACTCAAATCATCTGTGAAGTAAGAACATAACGATATCCACTGCATGCCTCAGCACTCATTGGACTGCGTACATCAAAATGTATTACTTCCAATAAGTTGCTCTCTTGTTCCATCTTACTGAAAACGAGGACTTTCAGTCATCTTGCCCATGTGGTATGATTTGCATGTCTCAAGTGATTCATAATCAAGTGAGTCCAAACGATCCATCTGCATGGAGTTTCTTCATGCATATATACCAATAGACATGGTTCGCATGTCTCAATCTTTTCAAAACGAGTGAGTCCAAAGATCCATCTATATGGAGCTTCTTCATGCGTTTTATACCAATATGACTCAAGTGGCAGTGCCACAAGTATGTGGTACTATCATTACTATCTTATATCTTTTGGCACGAACATGTGTATCACGGCGATCGAGATTCATTTCAGGTGCAAGACCATTGAAGGTATTATTCAAATAAACAGAGTAACCATTATTCTCCTTAAATGAATAACCGTATTGCGATAAACATAATCCAATCATGCTCAACGCAAACACCAAACCTCGATGGCAGAGGGAGCATGCGATGCTTGATCACATCAACTTTGGAAACACTTCCAACACATATCGTCATCTCCCCTTTAGCTAGTCTCCGTTTATTCCGCAGCTTTTATTTCGAGTTACTAACACTTAGCAACCGAACCGGTATCTAATACCCTGGTGCTGCTAGGAGTACTAGTAAAGTACACATTCATATAATGTATATCCAATATACTTCTGTCGACCTTGCCTGCCTTCTCATCTACCAAATATCTAGGGTAGTACTGCTTCAGTGACCGTTCCTCTCATTACAGAAGCACTTAGTCTCGGGTTTGGGTTCAACCTTGGGATTCTTCACTAGAGCAGCAAACGACTTGCTGTTTCATGAAGTATCCCTTTTGCCCTTGCCCTTCTTAAACTAGTGGTTTTACTAACCATCAACAATTGATGCTCCTTCTTGATTTCTACTCTCGCGGTGTCAAACATCGCGAATAGCTCAAGGATCATCATAACTATCCTTGATATGTTATAGTTCATCACGAAGCTCTACTAGCTTGGTGGCAGTGACTATGGAGAACTATCACTATCTCATCTGGGAGATTAACTCCCACTCGATTCAAGCGATTGTGGCACTCAGACAATCTGAGCACATGCTCAACGATTGAGCTTTTCTCCCTTAGTTTGCAGGCTTAAGAAACTTGTCAGAGGTCTCATACCTCTTGACGTGGGCACTAGTCTGAAATCCCAATTTCAGTCTTCGGAACATCTCACATGTTCTGCGACGTTTCAAAAACGTCTTGGGTGCCACAATTCTAAACCGCACTGAACTATCACGTAGTCATCAAAACGTGTATGTCAGATGTTTCGTAACATCTACAGACGACGCTGAGGTTCAGCACACCGAGCGGTGCATTAAGGACATAAGCCTTCTGTGCAGCAATGAGGACAATCCTCAGTTTACGGACCCAGTCCGCATAATTGCTACTACCAACTTTCAACTAAATTTTCTCTAGGAACATATCTTAACCAGTAGAACTAAAGCGCAAGCTATGACATAATTTGCAAATACCTTTTTGACTATGTTCATGATAATGAAGTTCATCTGATTATGAACTCCCACTCAGATAGACATCCCTCTAGTCATCTAAGTGAAACATGATCCGAGTTTAACTAGGCCGTGTCCGATCATCACGTGAGACGGACTAGTCAAGATCGGTGAACATCTCCATGTTGATCGTATCTTCTATACGACTCATGCTCGACCTTTCGGTCCTCCGTGTTCCGAGGCCATGTCTGTACATGCTAGGCTCGTCAAGTCAACCTAAGTGTATTGCGTGTGTTCCGAGGCCATGTCTGTACATGCTAGGCTCGTCAACACCCGTTGTATTCGAACGTTAGAATCTATCACACCCGATCATCACGTGGTGCTTCGAAACAACGAACCTTCGCAACGGTGCACAGTTAGGGTGAACACTTTCTTGAAATTATTATAAGGGATCATCTTACTTACTACCGTCGTTCTAAGCAAATAAGATGCAAAAACATGATAAACATCACATGCAATCAAATAGTGACATGATATGGCCAATATCATCATGCTCCTTTGATCTCCATCTTCGGGGCACCATGATCATCTTCGTCACCGGCATGACACCATGATCTCCATCATCATGATCTCCATCATTGTGTCTTCATGAAGTCGTCACGCCAACGATTACTTCTACTTCTATGGCTAACGCGTTTAGCAACAAAGTAAAGTAATTTACATGGCGTTATTCAATGACACGCAGGTCATGCAAAATAATAAAGACAACTCCTATGGCTCCTGCCGGTTGTCATACTCATCGACATGCAAGTCGTGATTCCTATTACAAGAATATGATCAATCTCATACATCACATATATCATTCATCACATCTTCTGGCCATATCACATCACATAGCACTTGCTGCAAAAACAAGTTAGACGTCCTCTAATTGTTGTTGCAAGTTTTTACGTGGTTTGTAGGTTTCTAGCAAGAACGTTTCTTACCTACGTATGACCACAACGTGATTTGCCAATTTCTATTTACCCTTCATAAGGACCCTTTTCATCGAATCCGTTCCGACTAAAGTAGGAGAGACAGACACCCGCTAGCCACCTTATGCATCTAGTGCATGTCAGTCGGTGGAACCTGTCTCACGTAAGCGTACGTGTAAGGTCGGTCCGGGCCGCTTCATCCTACAATGCCGCCGAAACAAGAAACGACTAGTAGCGGCAAGAAGAATTGGCAAACTCAACGCCCACAACTGCTTTGTGTTCTACTCGTGCATAGTAACTACGCATAGGCCTGGCTCATGATGCCACTGTTGGGAATCGTAGCATAATTTTAAAATTTTCCTACGCTCACCAAGATGCATCTATGGAGTCTACTAGCAACGAGGGGAAAGGAGTGCATCTACATACCCTTGTAGATCGCGAGCGGAAGCGTTCCAATGAACGTGGATGACGGAGTCGTACTCGCCGTGATCCAAATCACCGATGACCGAGTGCCGAACGGACGGCACCTCCGCGTTCAACACACGTACGGTGCAGCGACGTCTCCTCCTTCTTGATCCAGCAAGGGGGAACGAGAGGTTGATGGAGATCCAGCAGCACGACGGCGTGGTGGTGGATGTAGCGGGTCTCCGGCAGGGCTTCGCCAAGCTTCTGCGAGAGAGAGAGAGAGGTGTTGCAGGGGAGGAGGGAGGCGCCCAAGGTTGTAGATTGCTGCCCTCCCTCCCCCCCTTTATATAGGCCCCCTTGGGAGGGGGGCCGGCCAAAACCCATCTAGGGTTGGGGGGCGGCGGCCAAGGGGTGGAAAGGGGTGCCTTGCCCCCCAAGGCAAGGGGGAAGTCCCGCCACCCTAGGGTTCCCAACCCTAGGCGCATGGGGGGAGGCCCAAGGGGGGCGCCCAGCCCACTAGGGGCTGGTTCCCTTCCACTTTCAGCCCATGGGGCCCTCCGGGATAGGTGGCCCCACCCGATGGACCCCCGGGACCCTTCCGGTGGTCCCGGTACAATACCGGTAACCCCCGAAACTTTCCCGGTGGCCGAAACTTGACTTCCTATATATAATTCTTCACCTCCGGACCATTCCGGAACCTCTCGTGACGTCCGGGATCTCATCCGGGACTCCGAACAACTTTCGGGTTTCCGCATACATATATCTCTACAACCCTAGCGTCACCGAACCTTAAGTGTGTAGACCCTACGAGTTCGGGAGACATGCAGACATGACCGAGACGCCTCTCCGGTCAATAACCAACAGCGGGATCTGGATACCCATGTTGGCTCCCACATGTTCCACGATGATCTCATCGGATGAACCACGGTGTCGAGGATTCAATCAATCCCGCATACAATTCCCTTTGTCAAACGGTATGTTACTTGCCCGAGATTCGATCGTCGGTATCCCAATACCTTGTTCAATCTCGTTACCGGCAAGTCTCTTTACTCGTACCACAATGCATGATCCCGTGACTAACGCCTTAGTCACATTGAGCTCATTATGATGATGCATTACCGAGTGGGCCCAGAGATACCTCTCCGTCACACGGAGTGACAAATCCCAGTCTCGATCCGTGCCAACCCAACAGACACTTTCGGAGATACCCGTAGTGCACCTTTATAGTCACCCAGTTACGTTGTGACGTTTGGCACACCCAAAGCACTCCTACGGTATCCGGGAGTTGCACGATCTCATGGTCTAAGGAAAAGATACTTGACATTGGAAAAGCTCTAGCAAACGAAACTACACGATCTTTTATGCTATGCTTAGGATTGGGTCTTGTCCATCACATCATTCTCCTAATGATGTGATCCCGTTATCAACGACATCCAATGTCCATGGTCAGGAAACCGTAACCATCTATTGATCAACGAGCTAGTCAACTAGAGGCTTACTAGGGACATGGTGTTGTCTATGTATCCACACATGTATCTGAGTTTCCTATCAATACAATTCTAGCATGGATAATAAACGATTATCATGAATAAGGAAATATAATAATAACCAATTTATTATTGCCTCTAGGGCATATTTCCAACACTCTGCTCGCTGGCGATGGGCTATATATAGGCAAATCATTTGTCCCGGTTCGTGGCTGGAACCGGGACCAATGGTTATGGGCGAGGAGCGAGGCCCATTGGTCCCGGTTCGTTCCTAGAACCGGGACAAATGGGTCCAGACGAACCGGGACCAAAGCCCGTGAGGCCCCGGGCGGCCTCCTGGGCTTACAAACCGGGACGAATGCACCCATTGGTCCCGGTTCGTATAAGAACCGGGACTAATGGGCTGGCCAGGCCCGAACGAAAGCCCCTTTTTCTACTAGTGAGGATAGCCATACATCATTGGGAAATAATATATAGCGTTGAGCACCATGTTTAAGTAGAGATTACAGTGGGTAAGAGAGAGGTTACACCGCTGCATAGAGGGGGAAGAGTTGGTGATGATGGCGGTGAAGTTGTTGGTGAATATTGCGGTGATGATGATGATGGCCACGGCGGCGTTCTGGCGCCACCAGAAGAGAAGGGGAGAGGGGGGCCCTTCGTCTTCTTCTTCCTTGACCTCCTCCCTAGATGGGAGAAGGGTTTCCCCTCTGGTCCTTGGCCTCCATGGCGTGGGAGGGGCGAGAGCCCCTCCGAGATTGGATCTGTCTCTCTGTCTCTCTCTGTTTCTGCGTTCTGTCTTCTGCCCTTTCACCGTTTCGTATATATATGGAGATCCGTAACTCCGATTGGATTGAAACCTTCGCCCACATTTTTCTCCGAAAATTAGCTTTCTTGCGGCCAAAGAAGAGCAGCAACTGCCTTACGGGTGGCCCACGAGGGTCAGGGGCGCGCCCAGGGGGGCAGGCGCACCCCCTGCCTCGTGGCCACCTCGGGCACCGTCTCGCGTTGATTCTTCCTCCCATATTCTCCAAATATTCCAAAAATATTCTCCGTCCGTTTTTATCCCGTTTGGATTCCGTTTGATATGGGGTTTCTGCGAAACATAAAACATGCAACAAACAGGAACTGGCACTGGATCAATATGTTAGTCCCAAAAATAGTATAAAAAGTTGCCAAAAAGTATATGAAAGTTGTATAATATTGGCATGGAACAATCAAAAATTATAGATACGACGGAGACGTATCACTAAGCTAACAAAATGGGTCAAGTCAATCACATCATTCTCCTAATGATGTGACCCCGTTAATCAAATGACAACTCATGTCCATGGCTAGGAAACCCAACCATCTTTGATCAACGAGCTAGTCAAGTAGAGGCATACTAGTGACACTATGTTTCTCTATGTATTCAGACATGTATTATGTTTCCGGTTAATACAATTCTAGCATGAATAATAAACATTTATCATGATATGAGGAAATAAATAATAACTTTATTATTGCCTCTAGGGTATATTTCCTTCATCAAGTCAATCACATCATTCTCTAATGATGTGATCCGGTTAATCAAATGACAACACATGCCTATGGCTAGGAAACTTAACCATCTTTGATTAACGAGCTAGTCAAAGTAGAGGCATACTAGTGACACTATGTTTGTCTTATGTATTCACACATGTATTAAGTTTCCGGTTAATACAATTCTAGCATGAATAAAAAAAATTTATCATGAAATAAGGAAATAAATAATAACTTTATTATTGCCTCTTGGGCATATTTCCTTCACATATTGCCTCCAAGTTGGTGCTTTTATAAGAGAAGATGGAGACTCAAATTCAAAAATAAAAAATTGCATAAAGTAAAAGAAAGGCCCTTCGCAGAGGGAAGTAGGGATTTGTAGAGGTACCAGAGCTCAAAGCGAAAAACTTAGAGATAAAAACATTTTGGGAGGTGTATCCATCCCACCAACGAAAACGACTTAGAGTTCCGAACACTTTCCATGCTAGATATATCATAGGCGGTTCGCAAACAGAAAATAAAGTTTATTCCTTTTTCAACCATACTTTCACTTTCCATGGCTAACAGTATCCATGGGTGCCCTCCATACCAACACTTTCCAAGGAATTTATTATTTGACAACATAAAGTAAATTCATTTTTCATTTCGGGACTGGGCATCCCTAATACCTTTGCCTTACTCGCGTGCAATGACAAGTGAATAACCACTCATCATGAGAATAACACATCTAGCATGGAAAATATTAGCCACCCTTCACTGCTCCGCGAGCGAAATGAACACACAAAATAGAAGTTTATTTTTGAAATTAGAGATGGCACATGCAAATTTGCTTAGAACGGCAAAAAATACCGCATATAGGTAGATATAGTGGACTCATGTGGCAAAACTGGTTTAAAGGATTTTGGATGCACAAGTAGTGATCATACTTAGTGCAAAATGAAGGCTAGCAAAAGATTGAGAAGCGACCAATCCAAGAAATGAATAATCTCATAAGCAATCATTAAGCATAATTAACACCGAGTAATGCACCACAAGTAGGATATGATTTCATTGCATGACTATTGACTTTCGTACTTGCATAGGGAATCACAAACCTTAACACCAATATTCTTACTAAAGCATAATTACTCATTAACACAACTCACATATCACATCATCATATCTCAAAACTATTACTAAAAATCAAGTTTATTTTGTCCAATGATCTTAATGAAAGTTTTTATTATATCCTATTTGGATATCTATCACTTTGGTACTAATTTTCATGTGTTGCTTTTCATAAGCTCAAACAAATATAAGTGAAGATCATGAGCATAATTTTTCTTTCTCCCAAATTAATTTAAGTGAAGCAAGAGGGAATTTCTTGAAAATTTTACTAACTCTCAAATAAATCTAAGTGAAGCAAGAGAGCATTTCTTCAAAAATACTAAAGCACACCGTGCTCAAAAAGATATAAGTGAAGCACTAGAGCAAGTCCATAGCTCATAAAAATTTAAGTGAAGCATAAAAAGCAATTCTAACTAGTCATGACATAATTTTCGCTCTGTCAAATAGGTGTGTCCAGAAAGGAATCAAGACTTAAAACAAAAAATAAAATAATCAAAGACTCATATCATACAAGACGCTCCAAGCAAAACACATAGTATGTCACGAATAAAAATATAGCTTCGAGTAAAATACCGATGGTTGTTAGACGAAAGAGAGGATGCCACTCGGGGGCATCCCCAAGCTTAGTTGGTTGCTCATTTTTGGATAATAGCTTGGGATGCCGGGGCATCCCCAAGCTTAGGATCTTCTACTCCTTATTCCTTCATCCATCATAAGATAACCCAAAACTTGAAAACTTCAATCAGACAAAACTCAACAAAACCTTCGTGAGATTCGTTAGCGTAAGAAAAATAAATCACTACTATAAGTATTGTACCAAAACAATTCATATTTTCTTTTTGTATTATATCTACTGTATTCCAACTTTTTTATGGAAAAAACTCATCAAAGAAAACCATAGAGCCATCAAAATAAGCACACAACACAAAGAAAACAGAATCTGTCAAAACAGAACAGTCTGTAGCAATCTGATTTGTTCGAATACTTCTGGAACTGCAAAAATTCTGAAAAAATAGGACAACCTGAATTTTTTTTATATTAATCTACTGCAAAAATAATTGGCATTTTTCCACGCTCTTGTAAAAAATAAGAATTGTTTTCGTGAGCGCATAAGTTTCTGTTTTTCAGCAAGATCAAACAACTATCACTCAAGAAGATCCTATCGGTTCTACTTGGCACAAATACTAATTAAAACACAAAAAAACACAATCATAACAGTATCATAATTGTGTAAACACTCAAGAACAGAAAGCAAAAAGCAAAAAATATTTTATTCATTGGGTTTCCTCCCAACAAGCGCTATAGTTTTACGCCCTTAGCTAGGCATAAAGCGAGAATAAGTTTTGTCATCTTTCTTCTTAATTTTCTTGGAGGTGTTTTCATCATGGGGCTTTGTAAACAAAACATAAAACATATTATCCATAGAAACCTTAGCGTTTCTAAGTTGGTGCTCATCATAACCTTTTTGATTCCCCGCAACAATCCAGGGTGATGCTGGTTAACATTATTAAAAACTTGTTGGATTATATCTAAAACGGGGACTTCCTTTTGGAGATTCTCATAAAAGATTTTATTATCCCCAAGCAAATGTCTTAAAGCATAGTCAATATTGTAGAGAATTTCATCTATCACAGGTTTTTCACGATTCATACCATAAAAATCAAAGATTTCCCTAGCTTCCCGTATTATGTAGTCAAATTCATTCATAAGGATATGGGTGGCCAACTTTTTGGCTCTAGGATTCTTTATAACAGGAAGCTCAAAAAACAATCTTTGCAAAGTAGGATGGGTATGAATAAATTTACTTTCAAGTTTCAGAACTAGTGCTGAAATAGCATCCGCATAAGATCTAGTAGTTTTCAGTATAGGAGCATCACCAAGACTTAGATTCCTAATACAATTGAAAAATTCTTGGATACGTTCTTTTCCCATAATGTTCCCTTGCCCCAAGATAAAAGTTTTAGCATCCAGATTGCCCGTACGTCCAATTTTAGGAGTTAGGCCGTCATCTGTTGATGCCATACCGAAATCACTCATGATTGCAAGCAAAGGATTGATCTGATGAGAAAACAGCAAACGGAAAAAGAGGGACGAATAAAACGAAATTTTTTTGTGAGGTGGAGGAGATGAAAACGAGAGGCAAATGGCAAATATTCTAAATTGCGAGGAGATGAGATTTGTGATAAGGAACCTGGTATATGTTGAAGATCCTCCCCGGCAACGGCGCCAGAAATTCCTTTTGATGTCGCTTGAAGCTACATCGGTTTTCCCCAAAGAGGAAGGGATGATACAGCACAGCGGCGGTAGGTATTTCCCTCAGATATGAAACCAAGGTTATCGAACCAGTAGGAGAACCAAGCAACACAACGTAAACAACAGCTGCACACAAATAACAACTACTCGCAACCCGACGTGTAAAAGGGGTTGTCAATCCCTTTCGCGTAGCGGCGCCTCAAGATAGGCAAATGGACATGAATAAATTTGTAGTAAATTGATAGATCGAACGCCAAATAAAATAAATGAAAATAAATTGCAGCAAGGTATTTTTGTATTTTTAGTTTAATAGATCTAAAAATAATGCAAGAGAAAATAGATCGCAAAGGCAAATAATATGAGAAAGAGACCCGGGGGCCGTAGGTTTCACTAGTGGCTTCTCTCGAGAAAAATAGCAAATGGTGGGTGAACAAATTACTGTTGGGCAATTGATAGAACTTCAAATACTCAAGACGATATCCAGGAAATGATCATTACATAGGCATCACGTCTAAAATTAGTAGACCGACTCCTGCCTGCATCTACTACTATTACTTCACACATCGACCGCTATCCAGCATGCATCGAGTGTATTAAGCTCATGGAGAAACGGAGTAATGCAATAAGAACGATGACATGATGTAGACAAGATCTATCTATGTAGAGATAGACCCCATCGTTTTATCCTTAGTAGCAACAATACTGCTACCTCTTGAGCATGCGTTGGTTTTCCCTTAAAGAGGAAAGGGTGATGCAGCAAAGTAGCGTAAGTATTTCCCTCAGTTGTTGAGAACCAAGGTATCAATCCAGTAGGAGACTGCACGCAAATCCCTAGTACCTGCACAAACAATTAAGAACCTTGCAACCAACGCGATAAAGGGGTTGTCAATACCTTCATGGCCACTTGCAAAAGTGGGATCTGATAGAGATAATAAGATCAATATTTCTGGTATTTTTGTTGTATAGATTGAAAAGTAAAGATTGCAAAAATAAACGGCGACAGAAATAGCTAGTTGACGATAGATTAATATGATGGAAAATAGACCCGGGGGCCATAGGTTTCACTAGTGGCTTCTCTCAAGATAACATATTTTACGGTGGGTGAACAAATTACTGTCGAGCAATTGATAGAAAAGTGCATAGATATGAAAATATGTAGGCATGATCATGAACATAGGCATCACGTCCGTGACAAGTAGACCAAAACGATTTTGCATCTACTACTATTACTCCACTCATCGACCGCTATCCAGCATGCATCTAGAGTATTAAGTTCATAAGAACAGAGTAACGCATTAGGCAAGATGACATGATGTAGAGGGATAAACTCAAGCAATACGATATAAACCCCATCTTTTTATCCTCGATGGCAACAATACAATACGTGTCGTTTCCCTTTCTGTCAGTGGGATCGAGCACCGCAAGATTGAACCCAAAGCTAAGCACTTCTCCCATTGCAAGAAAGATCAATCTAGTCGGCCAAACTAAACCAATAATTCGAAGAGACTTGCAAAGATATCAAATCATGCATATAAGAATTCAGAGAAGAATAAAATATTGTTCGTAGATAATCTTGATCTATCTTGACAAACACACCACAAAAAGTATTACATCAAATAGATCTCCAAGAGAATCGAGGAGAGCTTTGTATTGAGATCCAAAGAGAGAGAAGAAGCCATCTAGCTAATAACTATGGACCCGAAGGTCTGTGGTAAACTACTTAGGCATCATCGGAGAGGCCATGGTGTTGATCTAGAAGCCCTCCGTGATGGATTCCCCCTCCGGTGGAGCCTCGGAAAAGGCCCCAAGATGGGATCTCATGGGTACAGAAGTTTGTTGCGGTGGAAAAAGTGTTTCGTTACTCCCCTAGATGTTTTCAGGGTATAAGAGTATATATATAGGCGAAAGAAGTAGATCGGTGGAGCTGCGAGGGGCCCACGAGGGTGGGGGCGCGCCTACCCCCCGGGGCGTGCCCTCCAGCCTCGTGGCTTCCTCGCTGCTTCCGTGACTTCCACTCCAAGTCTACTGGATTGTGTTTGTTCCAATAACGATCCTCGCAAAGGTTTCATTCCGTTTGGATTCTGTTTGATATTCCTTTTCTGCGAAACACTGAAATAGGCAAAAAAAACAGCAATTTGCACTGGGCCTTCGGTTAATAGGTTAGTCCCAAAAATAATATAAAATGGTATATTAAATCCCATTAAACATCCAAAACAGATAATATAATAGCATGGAACAATAAAAAATTATAGATACATTGGAGACGTATCAAGCATCCCCAAGCTTAATTCCTGCTCGTCCTCGAGTAGGTAAATGATAAAAACAGAATTTTTGATGTGGAATGCTACCTAACATAAATTTCAATGTAATTCTCTTTATTGTGGCATGAATGTTCAGATCCAAAAGATTCAAGATAAAATTTTAATATTGACATAAAAATAGTAATACTTCAAGCATGTTAACCAAGCAACTATGTCTTATCAAAATAACATAGCCAAAGAAAGCTTATCCCTACAAAATCATATAGTTTGGCCATGCTTCATTTTCGTCACACAAAATGCTCCCATCATGCACAACCCCGATGACAAGCTGAGCAATTGGTTCATACTTTTTAACGCGCTTCAGCCTTTTCAACCCTTACGCAATACATGAGTGCAAGCCATGGATATAGCACTATGGGTGGAGTAGAGTATGATGATAGAGAATATGTGAGAAGACAAAAAAGGAGAAAATCTCACATTGACGCGGCTAATCAACGGGCTATGGAGATGCCCATCAATTGATGTCAATGCGAGGAGTAGGGATTGCCATGCAACTGATGCACTAGAGCTATAAGTGTATGAAACTAAGTGGGTGTGCATCCAACTTGCTTGCTCACGAAGACCTAGGGCATTTTGAGGAAGCCCATCATTGGAATATACAAGCCAAGTTCTATAATGAAAATTCCAACTAGTATATGAAAGTGACAAAATAAGAAACTCTCTATCATAAAGATCATGGTGCTATTTTGAAGCACAAGTGTGGAAAAAGGATAGTAACATTGTCCCTTCTCTCTTTTTCTCTCATTTTTTTGTTTGGGCTTCTTTGGCCTCTCTTTTTTTAGTCCGGAGTCTCATCCCGACTTGTGGGGGAATCATAGTCTCCATCATCCTTTCCTCACATGGGACAATGCTCTAATAATGAAAATCATCACACTTCTTTTTTACTTACAACTCAAGAATTACAACTCGATACTAGAACAAAAATATGACTCTATGTGAATGCTGCCGACGGTGTACCGAGATATGCGATGAATCAAGAGCGACATGTATGAAAGAATTATGAAAGTGGCTTTGCCAAAAATACAATGTCAACTACATGATCATGCAAAGCAATATGACAATGATGGAGCGTGTCATAATAAACGGAACGGTGGAAAGTTGCATGGCAATATATCTCGGAATGGCTATGGAAATGCCATAATAGGTAGGTATGGTGGCTGTTTTGAGGAAGATATAAGGAGGCTTATGTGTGATAGAGCGTATCATATCACGGGATGTGGATGCACCGGCGAAGTTTGCACCAACTCTCAAGGTGAGAAAGGGCAATGCACGGTACCGTAGACGCTAGCAAATTGCGGAAAGGTAAGAATGCGTATAATCCATGGACTCACATTAGTCATAAAGAACTCATATACTTATTGAAAAAGTTTATTAGCCCTCGAAGCAAAGTACTACTACGCATGCCCCTAGAGGGATAGATTGGTAGGAAAATACCATCGCTCGTCCCCGACCGCCACTCATAAGGAAAGCAATCAAAGAACACCCCATGCTTCAAATTTGTCACACAACGTTTACCATACGTGCATGCTATGGGACTTGCCAACCTTAACACAAGTATTTCTCAATTTCACAATTACCCAACTAGCATGACTCTAACATTACCACCTTTATATCTCAAAACCATTATCAAGTATCAAATTTATCATAGTATTTAATGCATTCTATATGAAAGTTTTTATTATACCCATCTTGGATGCCTAGCATATTAGGACTAATTTTATAGCCAAAGCAAACTACCATGCTGTTCTAAAAGACTCTTAAAATAATATAAGTGAATCATGAGATATCAATAATTTTTATAAAATAAAACCACCACCGTGCTCTAAAAAGGTATAAGTGAAGCACTAGAGCAAAATTATCTAGCTCAAAAGATATAAGTGAAGCACATAGAGTATTCTAATAAATTCCGATTCATGTCTATCTCTCCCAAAAGGTGTGTACAGCAAGGATGATTGTGGTAAACTAAAAAGCAAAGACTCAAATCATACAAGACGCTCCAAACAAAACACATATCATGTGGTGAATAAAAAAATAGCATCGAGTAAAGTTACCGATAGAGGAAGACGAAAGAGGGGATGCCTTCCGGGGCATCCCCAAGCTTAGGCTTTTGGTTGTCCTTGAATTTTACCTTGGGGTTCCTTGGGCATCCCCAAGCTTAGGCTCTTGCCACTCCTTATTCCATAATCCATCAAATCTTTACCCAAAAACTTGAAAACTTCACAACACAAAACTCAATAGAAAATCTCATGAGCTCCGTTAGTATAAGAAAACAAATCACCTCCTTAATATACTTTAATGAAATCATTATTTATTTATATTGGTGTTAAAGCTACTGTATTCCAACTTCTGTATGGTTCATACCCCCCGATACTAGCCATAGATTCATCAAAATAAGCAAACAACACACGAAAAACATAATCTGTCAAAAACAGAACAGTCTGTAGTAATCTGTATCAAACGTATACTTATGTAACTCCAAAAATTCTTAAATAAACTGGTGGACGTGAGGAATTTTTCTATTGATCATCTTCAAAAAGAATCAACCTAAAAGCACTCTCCAGTAAAAAATGGCAGCTAATCTTGTGAGCGCTAAAGTTTCTGTTTTTCATAGCAAGATCACAAAGACTTCACCCAAGTTTTCTACTTGGCACAAACACTAATTAAAACATAAAACCACATCTAACCAGAGGCTAGATGAAATATTTATTACTAATCAGGAACAAAAAGCAAGGAACAAAAATAAAATTGGGTTCCCTCCCAACAAGCGCTATCGTTTAACGCCCCTAGCTAGGCATAAAAATAAGAATAGATCTAGGTATTGTCATCTTTGGTATGCAATCCATAAGTGGCTCTCACAATAGATTCATAAGGTAATTTAATTCTGTTACTAGGAAAGTGTTCCATGCCCTTCCTTCATGGAAATTGGAATATAATATTTCCTTCTTTCATATCAATAATTGCACCAATCGTTCTAAGGAAAGGTCTACCAAGATTAATAGGACATGTAGGATTGCAATCTATATCAAGAACTATAAAATCTACGGGCACATAATTCCTATTTGCAACAATAAGAACATCATTAATCCTTCCCATAGGTTTCTTAATGGTGAAAACCGCAAGGTGCAAATTTAAAGAACGATCATCAAATTCACGGAAACCTAGCCCAGCACACAAAGTTTTGGGAATGGTGGAAACACTAGCACCCAAATCACATAAAGCATAACATTCATGATTTTTAATCTTAATTTTAATAGTGGGTTCCCACTCATCATAGAGTTTTCTAGGGATAGAAACTTCCAATTCAAGCTTTTCTTTATAGGATTGCATCAAAGCATCAATGATATGTTTGGTAAAAGCTTTATTTTGACTATAGGCATGTGGAGAATTTAACACGGATTGCAACAAGGAAATACAATCTATTAAAGAGAAATTATCATAATTAAATTCCTTGAAATCCAAAATAGTGGGTTCATTGCTATGTAAAGTTCTGACCTCTTCAATCCCACTTTTATCAATTTTTGCATCAAGATCTAAAAACTCCGAATCATTGGGACGCCTTTTAACTAAAGTTGACTCATCTCCAGTCCCATCTTTATCAAGATTCATATTGAAAAACAAAGATTTACTAGGAGACACATCCATCACTTTTAGATGTTCATCATTATTATCATGAAAACTAGAAGAACACGCTTTCACGAAGCAATCTTTTTTAGCACGCATCCTAGTGGTTCTTTCTTTGCACTCATCAATGGAAATTCTCATGGCTTTGAGAGACTCATTGATATCATGCTTAGGTGGGATAGATCTAAGTTTCAAAGAATCAATATCAAGAGAAATTATATCCACGTTCCTAGCCAACTCATCAATCTTAGGCAATTTTTCTTCAAGCAAAGCATTGAAATTCTTTTGCGAATTCATAAATTATTTAACACTAGTCTCAAAATCAGAGGGCATCTTATTAAAGTTTCCTCTATATGCGTTGTTACCAAAATTGTTCCTACCAACAAAATTCACATCCATAGATTAATTATTATTCTCAATCAAAGTGGACAAAGCCATATCATTAGGATCAGAAGAAACACTCTTATTAGAAAACAATTTCATAAGTTCATCCATCTTTCCACTTAAAACATTAATCTCTTCAATTGCATGAACCTTTTTACTAGTAGATCTTTCGGTGTGCCATTGAGAATAATTAACCATAATATATCTAGGAGTTTAGTAGCTTCTCCTAAAGTGATTTCCATAAAAGTGCCTCCCGCGGCCGAATCTAAAAGATTTCTAGAAGCAAAATTCAATCCAGCATATTTTTTTGTATAATCATCCATAAATTCAAACCATGTGTAGGGCAATTACGTATCATTAATTTCATCCTCTCCCAAGCTTGTGCAACATGCTCATGATCAAGTTGCTTAAAATTCATGATATTGTTTCTAAGAGAGATGATCTTAGCGGGAGGAAAATACTTAGAGATAAAAGCATCTTTGCACTTATTCCATGAATCAATACTATTTTTAGGCAAAGAAGAGAACCAAGTTTTGGCACGATCTTTAAGCAAAAACAGAAATAGCTTCAACTTAACTATATCATTATCCACATCTTTCTTCTTTTGCATATCGCACAAATCAACAAAGTTATTTAGATGGGTAGCGGCATCTTCACTAGGAAGGCCAGAAAATTGATCTTTCATGACAAGATTCAACAAAGCAGCATTAATTTCACAAGATTCAGCATCGGTAATAGGAGCAATCGGAGTGCTAATAAAATCATTGTTGTTGGTATTGGAAAAGTCACACAATTTAGTATTGTCTTGAGCCATCGTGACAAACAATCCCACACACAAGCACACAAGAAGCAAGCAAAAAGAGACGAACGGAAAAGGGCGAATAAAACGGCAAAGGTGAAGTGGGGGAGACGAAAACGAGAGGCAAATGGCAAATAATGTAATGCGAGGGAAAGAGTTTGTGATGGGTACTTGTTATGTCTTGACTTGTGCGTAGATCTCCCCGGCAACGGTGCTAGAAATTGGCTAGTTAACGGGAGATCAACTGTTGACTTGACTTGGTGCAAATCTCCCCGGCAACGGCGCCGGAAATCCTTCTTGCTACCTCTTGAGCATGCGTTGGTTTTCCCTTGAAGAGGAAAGGGTGATGCAGCAAAGTAGCGTAAGTATTTCCCTCAGTTGTTGAGAACCAAGGTATCAATCCAGTAGGAGACTGCACGCAAATCCCTAGTACCTGCACAAACAATTAAGAACCTTGCAACCAACGCGATAATGGGGTTGTCAATCCCTTCACGGCCACTTGCAAAAGTGAGATCTGATAGAGATAATAAGATAAATATATTTGGTATTTTTTTGTATAGATTGAAATGTACAGATTGCAAAAATAAATGGCGACAGAAATAGCTAGTTGACGGTAGATTAATATGATGGAAAATAGACCCGGGGGCCATAGGTTTCACTAGTGGCTTCTCTCAAGATAGCATATTTTACGGTGGGTGAACAAATTACTGTCGAGCAATTGATAGAAAAGTGCATAGTTATGAGAATATCTTGGCATGATCATGAACATAGGCATCACGTCCGTCACAAGTAGACCGAAATGATTCTACATCTACTACTATTACTCCACACATCGACCGCTATCCAGCATGCATCTAGAGTATTGAGTTCATAAAAACAAAGTAACGCATTAGGCAAGATGACATGATGTAGAGGGATAAACTCAAGCGATATGATATAAACCCCATCTTTTTATCCTCGATGGCAACAATACAATACGTGTCGTTTCCCTTTCTGTCACTGGGATCGAGCACCGCAAGATTGAACCCAAAGCTAAGCACTTCTCTCATTGCAAGAAAGATCAATCTAGTAGGCCAAACTAAACCAATAATTCGAAGAGACTTGCAAAGATATCAAATCATGCATATAAGAATTCAGAGAAGAATCAAATATTCTTCATAGATAATCTTGATCATAAACCCACAATTCATCGGATCTCGACAAACACACCGCAAAAAGTAATACATCAAATAGATCTCCAAGAGAATCGAGGAGAACTTTGTATTGAGATCCAAAGAGAGAGAAGAAGCCATCTATCTAATAACTATGGACCTGAAGGTCTGTGGTAAACTACTCACGCATCATCGGAGAGGCCATGGTGTTGATGTAGAAGCCCTCCGTGATCGATTCCCCCTCCGGCGGAGCGCCGGAAAAGGCCCCAAGATGGGGTCTCATGGGTACAGAAGGTTGCGGCAGTGGAAAAAGTGTTTCGTGGCTCCCCTGGATATTTTCAGTGTATAAGAGCATATATAGGTGAAAGAAGTAGGTCGGTGGAGCTGTGAGGGGCCCACAAGGGTGGGGGCGCGCCTACCCCCTGGGGCGCGCCCTCTTGCCTCGTGGCTTCCTCGCTGCTTCCTTGACTTCCACACCAAGTCTCCTGGATTGCGTTTGTTCCAAAAACGATCCTCGTGAAGGTTTCATTCCGTTTGGATTCCGTTTGATATTCCTTTTCTGCGAAACACTGAAATAGGCAAAAAATACAGCAATTTGCACTGGGCCTTCGGTTAATAGGCTAGTCCCAAAAATAATATAAAAAAGTATATTAAAGCCATTAAACATCCAAAACAGATAATATAATAGCATGGAACAATCAAAAATTATAGATACGTTGTAGACGTATCAAATACATACGTGTCGGTTCCCCTTCTGTCACTGGGATCAAGCACCATAAGATCGAACCCACTACAAAGCACATCTTCCCATTGCAAGATAAATAGATCAAATTGGCCAAACAAAACCCAAATATCGGAGAAGAAATACGAGGCTATAAGCAATCATGCATAAAAGATATCAAAGAAACCCAAATACTTTCATGGATATAAAAAGATAGATCTGATCATAAACTCAAAGTTCATCGATCTCAACAAACACCCCGCAAAAGAATTACATCATATGGATCTCCAAGAGACCATTGTATTGAGAATCCAGCGAGAGAGAGAGAGGAAAGCCATCTAGCTACTAATTACGGACCCGAAGGTCTACAAAGAACTACTCACGCATCATCGGAGGGGCACCAATGGAGGTGGTGAACCCCATCCGAGATGGTGTCTAGATTGGATCTGGTGGTTCTGGACTCTGCGGCGGCTGGATGAACATTTCGTCGACTCCCCCACGGTTTCTGGAATATTGGGGTATTTATAGAGCAATGAGGCGGTCCGGGGGGCACCCGAGGTGGGCACAACCCACCAGGGGGCGCCTGGGCCTCCTGGCGCGCCCTGGTGGGTTGTGCTCTCCTCGGAGGATCCCCCAGGCACAACCAGGGCCCATTCTGTTCCTTTTGGTCAAAAAAATCTCCGTAAAGTTTCGTTGCGTTTGGACTCCGTCTGATATTGATTTCCTGCGATGTAAAAAACATGCAGAAAACAGCAACTGGAACTTGACACTATGTCAATAGGTTAGTACCAAAAAATGATATAAAATGACTATGAAATGATTATAAAACATCCTAGATTGATAATATAATAGTATGGAACGATCAAAAATTATAGATACGTTGGAGACGTATCAGTGCGGTGTCTGTTTGGTATTCCTTTGAACATTCGGCACCCCTTGATCAAATGGATAGGAGTAACAACAGGTTTTGCCATGATGATGGCTTCAGGCTTACTAATGTACTACTTTGTAATGTCTTTGTGAATAATTAATAAAATGGTTGCATGCATCGTCCAGATGCAGAAGCCGGGGGTATATCCTCCTTGTCTAGAAAAATATGTGCGGGACGATATGGTCGGTTCATGAAAAACTTGTTGATCTTCCGATTAATCTCGTTGTTATTTGTGTGTTATGTATGGATGATTTGTGCTATTTTATATCTGAACTTTGATGAATTTTGTTGGATTTGCATTAATTTCTGTTGAAATGCAGTTTCAATTGTATGTGGGCAACGTTGGATGGCTGGCTCCCGTATCCATGTCCGCAGACAAATGCGGGAGCAAATTTGCAGGGCAGCGTTGAAAATGTCGTAACAAGTCATTGTCTATGGACGCATCCTATTATGTTCGCGGATGTTTGAGAGGCCGGACTTGGCAAATCCGGCCCCTCAAACGCCCGCGAACGCGCGTGGGCGCTTCCACGGGCACTGACCGGGCACCCCTCAATTTGGCATGTTTGTCTATGCTGGAGTTCATCCATGGCTGCCCTTGCCCTTCTCGGCACCCTTGCCGTCCTTCTCGTGGAAGTACCGATCGAAGACGCGGTATGGATCGAGCTGGATCTCCTCGTCGCCGTTGTTGTCCTCCTTCTCTTCCTTCGGTGGCAGTCTGTCCATGGCACGGACCGCTCGATTCTGCTCTCGGGCGAGGGTGCGCGTGTTCCTCCGCTGTCGATTCTTCACAATGCGGGCGCGAATGGCTTCCCCCTCTGCGGCCGCCCGCGCCGCCGCCATTTCCGCCTCGATACGGGACTCGGCGTCCCTTATCTTCTCCTTCCCACGGCGGGCCGCCCGTTCCCGGTGGGACTCATACTCTGCCCGACCGGTGATGGGGAAGGAGAGGTGTTCCGGCTGCTGGGACCGGTGAGCGCCCGGTGACTCGACACTATGGCGTCGCGACGGACGGATCCGTTCGTCGGCCGGGCACTGTCCTCCCGGGAGCGGCGGAGTGCAATGCGGACTGCCATTGCCTCCTCGAACCCACACGGGATGACACCCCAGTCGACGGATCCGGACTGTTCGGAGTTCGATCCGCTGCCTGCCATGGCGGAGAAGGCCGAAAACCGCTGAAGGTGAGCTCGGCTGGCGGAGGGGAGTGGAGGAGAGTGGAGTGAAGTGGCTAGGGTTTGCTCCGGCGAGCAAATAAGGACGAATATATATGGGGTCGGATGGGCCAGCGTGGACCGGATCTGATGTGGCGGGTAGCGCCCGGGCGCCTCATATCCGCCCTATAATTGGGCTCGCTCGTTTGAGGTCCGTTTGAGGCGTCCGTCTGATTTGAAAAAATGTGACCGGTCAGCCGGGACGTATGAGGCGGGTTTAAGGCGCGCAGCTATAGATGCTCTAATCGTGCGAAATTTCATTGAATCATGAGTGCCGTGATGCATTAGTTGCAACCTTTGCCGCGGACGGGTTGCATGGGACTCGTGAATGGATGGATGAATCCTTTAAATGCTTGCGGGAGAAATGTTTTCTAAGATGATGCTTGTGGGGAAATGTCAGTGCCAGATAAGTAAACCACTTTGTCTATGCCCGACGTGGAGTCCAGCCGTGGTTTATAAATTTACAACACCCAGTGGGTGACATGCGGATTGCTGTAACAGATTACTATTTCTTTCAATGATAGATTAGCGATGTCAAAACAAGCTGCCCAATCGTGCAGACTATTATTTGTACCATTTTATAAGATTCCTGGTACTTATAGCTGACTTTTCTTTGCTCGGTCTACACCGACCTTTTCCCCCCTTCTTTAGTAACAATGTTTAATTGTACGTACTTGGTGAATTCCCAGAAATATATACTTAGTTCCTAAGCTTTGTACAATAAAGAAAAGTCCGCTAGAAGTGCATCTTGACTGCAAGAACACAAGACAACTACAACTTGTTTTGAAGATGGCGCACAAAGCATGATTAGAAAAAGCTGCCAAGTTGTGCAGAAAGTTTTTTTTTTTTTTAAAACGGAGGCAAAAGCTTTGCCTCATCCATTAATTAAGAAGTTTAAAGTTGCTTTTACAAGAAAAATGAAAGAAAATAGTTGTGCAGAAAGTTCATTTTGTAACGCCATGCTTCCTTATGTGGAGTGGCCTGTGAGCTTCCGTTAGTAGACATTCAAACGTCTCGTTCATGTGGAAACGGTCGCTCCGAAATCTAAGAATTTCAAAGTACAGACATGGCTGTCATGAAATTTGTGGACTTGGCCAGAGACCAGATTTCGGAAAGAAACGGGGTGCGACTTACTACCATTGGCTCATCGGTTCCAACTCCCACTTGCTGAAGATGATTAGAAAACTGAAGCTCTAGTTGGCGAGAAAATGTAGCGACGCCATGCTTTGCTTACGGCCGGCGGAGTGACCTCTGAGCTATATCGTCGCTTCCATCCGTAGACATTCGAACGTCGCGTTCCCATGGAAACGGTCTAGCCCCAAAACCTAAGAATTTCAAAGCAGACTTGGCTGTCATGAATTTTGTGGACTTGGCCAGAGACTTGTAGATGCAGTTTTGTCGTGAACATTTGACCTCCAATGCTTCAAACAAGTTATTTAACCCCTGACGTGCTAAATGATTCACAAGCCAGGTCCTAGCTTTGCTTTGGCGCATATAATCATTTCCGTAACTACTCAGGACCCACCTGTATTACCTAGCCTCTTGTGCACCTATCCCTCTCATTTGTGCACCTGTCATTTCCATAAATAATGCCAGATTGAAGTACTACCAGAAAGTCACTATGGAATCTGTAAAAGATTGATATCATCAACACCATATGCATCTATTTTTTTATTAAATACACGTCTAACATATATACCAGAAAATTTTAATATGCTCACATACACCACAAAAGCTGGGAGCACTATATATGATTTCTCTGGCTAGATACAAAATACAACACTACTTGAGGGCACATGTACTGGCATGTGATAAGTGATACTGACGTAAAAAAGTGGTATACATAAATTATCATGAAAGTCGAGCGTTTTCTACAATATATTATTAAATTACCATGTCCTATACTTCAAACCATAATTTTTTGAAAATCACTACATTGACAAATAAAATAAACTACTCCCTCCGTTCTATAATGTAATGCGTATAGATTTTTTGAAAAATCAAACTTTGACTAAGTTTATAAATAAAAATATTTATACATCTCACACTACAAATACAAAAATAAACTACTAAAGGGAAATCTAGAAAAGGAAAAAAATTTCGCTAGAATTTGTGTCATCTCATTGCCTTTGATATATATCGCGGTTTTGATTTCAATGTTGTAAGAGTAAGACACATCATTATATCGTGACATGTCTCAACTTTAATGGTTACAACATTGGTATTTTCTTTTACATATGATCCAGGCCACCTTGAGGTGGTAGTAGGAGGGGCAAGTTTGGTAACCTTTGTTCCACTAGTCCAGGATGAACTAAGGATGAGAGCGTGCTCTGGTTGACCTGAAGAAAGAGGCTCTGAGTATCGTCAAGATGTTCCAGAATCTGAGTTTTTCTAAAATAAATCGGCATGCCAATGAGGTGGCACATGAGATTGCTAAGTTTAGTTTTAATAGTAGGTCCAACGGGTTGCTCTCGTCAACTCTGTTCCGGACTGTGTGGCGTATGCTGTAATGACTGATTATAATAACCTTCTATTTAATTAATTAATATATGGGGTTTTTTTCAAAAAAAAAGGATGAGAGTGTGGTGCATAGTCCGTGGACTACCGCGTCTATCTCTCATCCATCTTGGGATTCTTTCATTTGGGATTTCATGTAGATGCTTTAATCTCTTCTTCTCTTTGACTTATATTAACCATAGATAGGTGTTTGAACTGTTGTTGGCTTGGGTCCTCCCGTGCCTCCAATTTTATTACCGCAACTGGAGTTTTACAATAGATAACATGCCGCAAATTGAGCGTAGATCAAGTGGTTAAGTTTCATGTGATGGAACTAGTCCACCTGGGTTTATGTTTTAGACTTGGTACGGATGCTTGCATTCCCATCGACTACAAGGCACTCGTGGTGACTTCATCAACCTCAAAGATTGTTGACTCAGTCTCTCCTGAGAGCTCATAAGGATAGGGTGTGCATGTGTGCGCGTTCATAGAGGTACCCCACGTGTTGTACTGCATTTCTAATAAACAGAGGCCGTTCAAACTTCAACCTGCTCCAGAACAACACTTGGGATAGATCGTAAGATACAACGACCCCATACTAGTCAATTACGAAACTTAGGTCCTGGGTCAGGAGATTGTTATCGAGAGTGCCGAAGTTAACAACCACTAAGAAAGGCATGATACACTGCCATGGACCACTTCTTAAGAAATGAACATCAAGCAACATGCAATCTCCTTATCCTGAGAGCCCAACCAACCAGTTGTTCAATAATCTCCCAGGCCATCCGCGTCAATCTTTTAGCAACCAATTGCCAACCTATAACACCGACTAAGCAGAGAGTACGCTATTCTTTACGACTGGCATACATAAAAAAAATTATAAGAAAGGACGGCATATACATCAACCTCGTGTCCTAGCATTATGACGTCGACTTCGACCGACGATCTCTATACTCGACCGCACAAGAGTACAAAAGCCTTTGTACAATGAAATCGAACAAGTTGGAAAATCAGTGAGTCCAACAGGACGGTGCAGCGCCAAAAGAATCAAAAGAAGGACCATTTTCTTTGATTGATCTCCCTTTTCGTTTCACGGCTACAATAAGTACGTACAAAGGGCACAAAAAGAAGGGCGCTGTTGCGACTCGTGTTCTTGTGGGGTCGGCCGGTAAACCTGGGTCAGACGGACGGACGGACAGACAGAGCGAGGGAATGTGTGGTGCCGACGGTGACACTCGTCCGGCCAGCCGGCCGTGCGTCAACTTTGGCATCCCGACACACCGATGATCATGATCTCATCTGTATGGTGCAACAAGGCTCGTAGACTAGACCAGCATGTACCCCCAGCCTATTCCGGTTATGAATGCACCCAGGCCGTAGGCAGGCAGGCAGACGGGACGCGACGCGACGCGACGGGTGCACGTCCGGGGTATGAGCCAACGGGCGACGGTGCCGCCTGCGAGACCTTGGCGTAATCGGAAGCATCCATCGGCTGTCTCGTTGCCGTGCCCTCCAGGACACATGGCCTAGGGAGAGCCTCTGCCGGAGCATTAAACTCCCATGGCCCAGCGCGCGCTCGCTTCCAAGCCATACTCCGTCGTCGCCATCAGGCAGCCGATCCAAGTCCTCAGTCCTCACATGTTGAAAATGGATCATCATTGCCTTGCGAAAGGTCTCGCGAGAAAATCAGAAAAGAGAGCGTGCGTCGTTGAAGCCTCTTTTGGTGCCATGCGGGCGGGGCGAAAAACGTCGTGATGTATGCGCACGGCTGCAGGCCAAAGGCCCGGCGCACGCACGTCGTTTTGTTTATTGCCGATCGAGTCTTTGGGTTTGTTGCACCACTTTAAACCAGTGTGATCACTTGCCGCGTGCTACTCATTAACAGTGTGATCGCGCGTCCCGCCCTTTGTCCGGAGCAGTCGTCACCTACCGGCACTGAGCCGCCGCCGATCTCTGCAGATTCTATCCCGTTCCAATTTTTCCGTTCAAAAAGAGGCGCACGGAGCAGCGTCCTGCTGTACGGCCGCATTCGCGAGTTTCCGCCCGGTCATTTGTTATGGAACAGGAAACCGAACGTGCTTCACCATGCTGTGGTGGTACTGCTAGTTTTAGTCCTTGTTTGTCCGTCTCCGGTCTACTACAGCATATCAAACAGTCCATCAAGTACACCACTCCACTAATAAAGCAAAAATGTTGCTTTTCAGAAAATGAGGGGAGTCACGTTTTTAGCCCTTTGTATTTGCATTTGCAAAAGCAAGCGCGTGTGCTAGTGTGTCTAGTCTTTTCTTTCCAAGCCTTTCTCCGGGAGTACCTGCAAAACCAAATCCCCTGTTCATGACAGGAAATAGTTGGTCTCACGATAGATAGTTGAATCTGATATTGGTATACCTAAAAGCCTAAAACTAGGCACACATGACACATGACTGACATGGCTCCTCACCCGAACCGCTATGATGTTCGGCAAATGACCCGACAGTCTATTCGGCACAAAAGGAATGGACAGAAATAAAATAGGAACACTCAGGGGAAACGGGGAAAATATTACCTCAAGATATGGGAATATTCGTAATTCTATCAAAAGATGTGGAAACATTGATAAGAAGAAACGCTTAATTTTGTGACCGGGAACATAGGGTAACAAAAGAAGTTCAATACATTCATGCAAAAGGGGTATACAATGATGTTCCATGAACGCTCATAATCTCGAAATTATTTTTGGGAGCTTTCTCTAAGAGCAACTCTAGAAAACCCCGCATCCGGGCGGCCCGCAAAACGCGTTTGCAGTTCGTGGAAAACCGCTTTTGCGGGCTGGCTCGGACGGCCGCAGATGCAGACCCCCCAAACGGACCCGTATAAAAGTATATTCGCGGAATATACTTTTTTACGGGTCGGCTTCTGCGGGTTCTGCTCGGACACCGCCGTGTCGAGCCACAAACAGAAAACGCCCAATTCTCGCATTTGACATAGGTTCACACAAATAAGTTCAAATTCAAATAACATAACACAGTTTTACGCGCAAATAAAAGCCAAGTTCAGTAGGACAAACGCAAAAGTTACGCCCATGTCCGGCATCATCTTGGTCGATCTTCACTCCGTGCCTTCGAGTCCATCTTGAAGTTCATCGCCACCACCGAATCCACCTTCGGCGCTTGTTCCAACTCCCGCACCGAAATCATCGACATTTCCACCATATGGAGCAGAGAAAACATCTCCGGAACTGTAGCACGCACCGGCCGACGCAACCATTCTCCTCTTCAAGATTTCTCTCCTTTCCATGCCATGCCATGTTTTGGATCGTCCATGTCATTGTGGTTCATTGACATGATCTTGTTCTCTTCGGCGAGCAACTTGGACATGGCTTTGTTTTCAGCGGCGCGTGCTCTTCTCTCCTCAATGGCACCTTTGCGCAGCCCCTCTTCCTTGAGCAATTGCCACTTTTCCTTTGCCTTCTTCTCGGCCAATTCTTTCTTGATCTCCAACGACTTCAACAACATCAACTCGCTTGATTGCACCATGGCATCAATCTTCTCCCTCAAGCTCGATGCTTCTTGCTCTCTCTTCATCTTCTCCTTAGTCTTCTTGTCGTCATCAGGCTTGTGCAAATTTCTCGGGCCATCATCATCCTCATCTTCATCCATGTTTGTTAGTGAGCCTCTCTTTGGTGGGGGTTCTTCGTTGATCAACTTCCACTTCTCGCACTTTTGGAGCAACTCCCAACAATGCTCTAATTTGAAGAATTTGCCTTCCGAAGCTTCCATGTCTTTGTATCTATGTTGGGCAATCTTGTCCTACACAATGTGAACAAAGTGAAATGATGCAATCATTTCCCATGATGCAAATATGATGATGCACAACTTGAAGAAAGGCAAAACAAACTCATATAGTCGGATTCCACGGTTCCACTTGGAGGTGCATTGCGTACTTGCTCCAAGCAAGCTGCCCAACGGCTGCGCATAGGCTTGATCACCTCCCAACGCCCTTGAAGCGACCGAAATGTGTGCGGAGTCCTATTGGGGTACTTTGCCATCATGCGGAAGTATTGATCTTCGATCCTTTGCCAATACCTCTTGGCGGTTTGAGAAGTACCCGTGCATGCATCAAGAGACACCGCACTCCACGCATTGATCAAAACTTGATCTTCCAAGATCGTGTAGTTCTTCGATCTTTGGCTTTTCCCAGTTTTTGTTTGCGATTGCTCATACGCTTCCGCTTCGATCTCCTTCAATTCTTCCTCACAACCATGATCGTCCACGCCGCCCTCCATTTCATTGTAGTCGAATGCGGCGAACGGGGCTTGATCAATGTCAATGGCGTTGGTGTCCAACAAGTTCACGAACTCGGCAGTTGCATTGTTCGAACCACCGCTATAGTGAACGACAACAAGTCACGAGCTACCGCAAAATGGCGTAAAGCAAGCAAAAAATGCAATGGTTGAACACGCATACCTTCTGGCCATTTCGTCAAACACCTCGCTTGCGGGGGGAGCAGCACCGTGAGTGGCATCGCCGGGGCACCTCTTTTCGAGGCGGAGTGAGCGGATGAAGTAGGTGGCTTCTTTGTAGCCGGAATCCTCTTCCTCTTGCCGCCGGCGGCCTTGGTGACCTTCTCGCGCAGCAGCGTTGGCGCCCGGAGCGCGGGCCTTCACGGCGGGGGCTGCCGGATTCCCGCCCTGCACGACCACGTTGCCCTGCCGCTTGCAGGCAGGCGCGGCATTAACTTGGGCGGCGGCGGGGCCAGCATGGCCGACGACGAGATCCGCACGAGGGGAAGGAGCGTGCGCGGTTCGACGGTGACGGGGGACAGCCGGGAGTCATTCATGGCGGCGAAGGACGGCCGGGGAAGATGCACCGGAGCGTGCGGCGGCGGGGCAATGGTGGCGGAGGGTGGGGGAGCGGGAATGGGCGCGCGGAAATGTCCCTCCCGCCAAATTTCGCTGCGGATAGGGGCTGAGCTCGGGTCGTCCTCCTAGCCCGTGAATCTAGAGGTTGGGGGCGATGTTTTGCCGTGCCCCGCAAAAATATTTGCAGGCCGGGGCGGGATGCGGGGTGTGATCGGGATGGTTTTCCCGCCCCGACCCGCACTTTGGCGGTTATTTTGCGTGCCGAGGCGGGATGCGGGGTCTGCTAGAGTTGCTCTAATGCTCTGGTTTTCCGAGAATACCTATTCCCCAGATTCTTTATTTTTTCTGAATATTTTCCATCTTCAACATCTCCATATTTTGAAAACTTATGTGGAATAATGCTTCATTTTTTTATGTTTTCTTAATTCCCCGGTTTACTTGATTATTTATTAAACTTTAATACATAGTCAATAAAATTAGGTTTTCAAAATAAAAAAATATTTCACTTATTAAGGCATATTGTTTTCTATAAATCTGTATATTCTTTGTTTATATTGAGTTTTTGGGTTGTATTCGGCTTATCGGTGTTTTGTTATTATGAGTTTTCGGGTTGTATTGGGTTCACTAGTTTTTGTTTATTATGAGTTTTCGTGTTTGCAAAAGCAAAGCTCGTGCGCTAGTGTGCCTAGCCTTTTCTTTCCAAGTCTTTCTCCATGCATATGTGCAACATGACAGCAAATATTTGGTCTCTCTGGTCACGTTTTGGCCTTTTGGGTGTGCATATTTACAAAACCGAAGCGCGTGTGCTAGTGTGTCTAGTCTTTTCTTTCTGAGCCTTTCTCCGAGCGTATATGAAAAACCAAATCCTCTGTTCATGACAGAAAAATAGGTGGTCTCCCGAAAACAAGTTGAATCTAATATTGGTACAAAAAGCCTAAAACTAGGCACACATGACTGATATGGCTCCTTACCCGAACCACTATGATGTTCAACAAATGACCCGACACTCTATTCGGCACAAAAGGGATGAACAAAATAGGAACATTCAGAGACAATGGGGAAACTATTACTTTAAGATATGAGAATATTTGAAAATATATCAAAATATGCGGAAGCATTGCTACAAAAACCCTTAATTTTGTGGCGGGGAACATAGGGTAACAGAAGAAGTTCAATACATTCATGCAAAAGGGCTATACAATGATCTTCGATGAATGCTCATAATCCGTAAATTATTATTGCGAACTTTCTCGAATGCTCTGGGTTTTCCCATGATACCTATTCCCCTTATTTTTATTTTGTTCTGAATATTTTCCATCTATAACATCTCCATATTTTAAAAATGTACGTGCAACAAATTTTCAGTTTGTCTTTAGTTCCCCTGTTTACTTGATTATTAATTAGATTTTAATATATTTTCTATGAAATTAGGTTTTGAAAATAATCAATTTATCTCACTTATTAATTGATAATTATTTATATAAATCTTCGTATTCTTTGTTTATTATGAGTTTTCTTGTTATATTGGGTTTATCTCGGTTTCTGTTTATTATGAGTTTTTGGGTTGTATTGGGTTTATCGGTTTTTGTTTATTATGATTTTTTTTGTGTTTGTAAAAGCAAAGCTCGTGTGCTAGTGCGCCTAGCCTTTTCTCTCCAAGTCTTTCTCCATGCGTACCTACAACATGACAGAAAATATTTGGTCTCCCAAATAATTAAGTTGATTTAACCTTGGTTCCTAAAAAATCTAAAACTGGGCAAACATGGTTTGGCTCCTCACCTGAACCGATTTGATGTTCGACAAATGAACTGATAGTCAATTTGGCATAAAAGGAATGGACCAAAAAAGTAGGGACATTCAGGGGAAATGAAAAAGATATACTCAAAATTGCAAATATTTAAAAATAGATAAAAGAAGAAGAATCATTGATAGAAAAATCTTGATTTTGATAATGGGGCAGGTTAACAAAAGAAGTTCAATATATTCGTGCAAAATGGGTATACAATGATCTTCCATGAATGCTCATAAACCCGGTAAAAACTAATAACTGGCAGGATTCCACTACTTTTCCAAAGGAGATGGTCCATTTGCCTCAAACTTTAGAGGGGCTCATCTAAAACTTAACCGAATGTTCATAAACTATTCCTGAACTTTCTCTAATTCTTTGGGTTTTCCCAGAAAACTTATTCCCCGAATTTTCTATTTTTCTAATTATTCTCCAACTGTGACATCTCCATATTTAGAAAATTATGTGGAATAATTGTTCAATTATTTATGTTCTTGTTTTACATGATTTTAATATATTTTTGGAAAATTATGTGGAATAATCTCTTTTCTCATTTAATTGTGTGTCATCTTAGTAAAAATGTCTAGTTTGCATCTATGATACTCTCATTGTGACCGACCTATGGGACTAACTAAAAGTCTAGTTTAGCTGGATTTGGAGTCTAGGGACGGAAAGCACGACAAAAATATTAGATTTTTGTTATATTTTATTGATTCTCCGGTTTAAGGTTATTTTGAGTTAGATTTCAATATTTCTTGACAAAAGTAGGTTTTGAAATCTTATTAAGCGACAATTTTTTAAAATCTGCATACTATTATTATGATTTTTTCGGAGTTTATTGGTCAATAAGGTTAAAAAAATATTCGAGTGAGACAAGGGACTAACCGAAAATCGAGTTTGGCTGGTTTACAAGTTTTAGGGACCAAAGGCACGATTTCGGAAGTAAAAAAAAGCACCAAAAGCACGGCCAGTGCAGACAGAAATTGCATTATTTATTTTCCTAGACATCTAGTTTCATTTTGAGAAATTGGAGTTCAAAAGGCAAAACAAAAAAAAGTAGCAAGCCGAGAGGATAGGCACCCTAGCCTTGCCCACACACCACTCATGCCCATTGGCTTATCCATCCTGTGTGTCCGTGCAACATGTCACCGATGAGGTTAGCTAAAATGTCATTCAGATCTAGGTAGGGGATCACACAGTGGCTGCAGCCTGTCTGCAGGTCAAGAAACCTTTAACTAAAAGACTATGGCGGGGCGCGAGTCCATTGTTTTCTATGCTTCTTTCTCCAGGGCCTGACCAATGGAGCCGCACGCACGCACGCGGCGACACAATACGAGTCCACAATGCGTCGCGTGATGCGTTTTTTCAACACCGGAGAGAAGAGGGGCACGTTGTCAAGGGTTAGGTGCAGGGGAAGGTAAAACGGCAGCGCATGTTGATGTTGGTTACCTCTAACTCAAAGACTTGAGCTGCTTGGCTGGGCTGGGGCACACACGCAGCAAATAATCTGCTGCAGTCTCCGGATAGAAAGGGACTGGTTGTTCAAGGGCACCGGTTTAGTCTTCACCAAGAACACACCTTGGCTCCTACTAATTTTCTGTATACAATTTTCTGCAATCATCAGCAGACTAGGGTAGCTAGCTGAGCAGGATTGTATAACAACTTAGGTAGTGGTAGAGTAGAATACCCGTAGTGCTAGCAGTATGCAGCTTGCGGAGCTCCAAATGATTATGTTTGACGTCGCAGCTAGCTCTCAACTGCCAACATGCTTTATAATGGGTTATTAGAGCAACTCCAATGGGGCGACCCATTTCGTCCGCGGCCGTCTGTTTGGGTCGGCGCGGACAGAAAAGGCGGCCCAACGTGCCGGCCCAAACAGACGCGCGTCCGTTTTTCGTCCGCGGGCGACCCATTCCCGGCCTTTTTGAGCCTGATTTGCGTCGGCGCGGACACGCGACGGACGCGCGCGCGGTCGCCGACTCCTGTCCCCGGGCCCGCTGGTCTGTGGCACATTGGCCTCCCTCCCCCCGGCCAACAAGCAACCCTCGCCCCCCGCCTCCTCCGTCACCGACGCCGCCGCCCATTTTTGCGGCGACTCTTCCAGCTGCCGCCACCTTCACATCCGCCCAGCAAGGCCGCCCCTGCCCCCAGTCGCCCGCTGCCGCCGGGGAGCAAACTAGTTCCCGCCGCCGCTTCCCCCACCGCACAGCCGCTCGCGACCAAGAAGACGCCTCGACGCCCCCGCCACATACGACCGGCACGCTCGTCGGATGCCGTCACACTCGTCGGACGCCGGCAGGGCAGCTAGCTGGTCTGTGGGCGCCTCGTCTCCCCTCGCCGGCCGTCTCCTTCTTGACGCCCGCAAGTTGTTCGACAGTTTGCCAAGGTACGAAAATGGACTCCGCCGACGAGTTCTTTTTCCACAATTTCATTTGCGACTCTGACGATTCGTCGTCCGACGACGAGGAGGAGATATTGGCTGCCGTGTTGGTCCATCACCACCTCAACAACCAGCGGCCGTTGTTCCGTGGCTCCATTCCGGGCCACCTTCCGGCGTTGAATTGTAACCGAGAGAGCGGGCATTTCCTTCTCTGGAAGGACTACTTTGATACAACAAACCCGTTGTTCAAACATCACAAATTCCGCCGCCGGTTCCGTATGAGTAGGCATGTTTTCAACCGTATTAGAGAGGGAGTGGTCGGCTATGATGACTATTTCGAGTGCAAAGAGGATGCCGTCGGCAAGATTGGTTTCTCCTCTTATCAGAAATGCACTGCCGCCATCCAAATGCTTGCATACGGAGTGCCCGGTGATCTCATTGACGAGTACGTCCGTATGAGCGAGTCTACATGCCTAGAGTCCCTGTATAAGTTCTGCAAGGCTTGTGATTGCTGTGTTTGGCCCTGAGTACTTGAGAGAGCCGACAGCTGCAGATACAGCCCGTTTGTTGGCGATGAATGCTAGCAGGGGCTTCCCGGGGATGCTTGGCAGCATAGACTGCATGCACTGGGAGTGGAAGAACTGCCCTTCTGCTTGGCAAGGGCAGTATAAGGGACATGTCAGGGCTTGCACTGTCATACTAGAGGCCGTGGCGTCTCAAGATCTCTGGATCTGGCACTCTTTCTTTGGCATGGCTGGATCACACAATGATATCAACGTGCTTCAGCGCTCGCCGGTGTTTGCTAGGCTTGCCGAAGGCAACAGCCCACCGGTGAACTTTACTGTCAACGGCCACAACTACGACAAAGGGTACTATTTGGGTGACGGTATCTATCCTCAGTGGACCACTATTGTAAAGACAATACCCAACCCTGTTGGAGAGAAAAGGAAAAGATTTGCCCAAGAGCAAGAGAGTGCTAGAAAGGATGTCGAGCGTGCCTTTGGTGTTTTGCAATCTCGATGGGGCATCGTTCGGTATCCTGCTAATACTTGGAGCACGCAGAAACTATGGGAGGTGATGACTGCTTGTGTGATCATGCACAATATGATCGTAGAAGACGAGCGCCCGGAACGTTTGTACGATCAAGGCTTTCAGTTTCAGGGTGAGAATGTTGTGCCTGAGCATGGAGTAGCGGCAACATTTGAGCAGTTCACTCAGTTTCATGAAGACATGCGTGATTGGGAAACTCACGTGCAACTGCAAAATGATTTGGTTGAGCATATGTGGACTCATGTTGGCAACCAATAGATGTATCTTCTTTTATTCATTTGTAAAACTATGTGAAACATTTTTATTTTTATTTGGCCTGTAACTATACTATTTATTTGGGCGGACTATATTGTTTGTTAAATTTTCATTTCACAATATGTTGAATGCAGTGCAAAATTGGGCGGCCAGCCGGCCACGCCTGCACATATGGGTCGGCGCGTTGGGCGTGCTGCCGACCCATATGAAAAACAGGGCGGACGCCGGGCGGGCGGCCGACCCAAACGGACAAAAAGCGGACGAAATCGCCGTTCGTTTGGGTCGGCCCGTTGGAGTTGCTCTTATTGTAGAGATCCTGCTGAACTGATGCCAGTCCTATAAAACTGAATTGTTGATGGGATAAAACCATTTTTCTGATTGCGAACTTATCCTCTCGCCCGACCCGCTCCCGCGATCGGGGGCGATTCCCTCGACCGGCCGCCGCCGGCCCCCTCTCCCCTCGATCTCCTCCCCCCGCCGCCGCCAGAGCGCGCCGCTGGGCAAAGCCCGGCCGGCGTCGGCGGCGCTGGGCCATCTCACCCTTCGCGCGGGGCGGGCTGGAGCGGGGCAGTCTCCTCGCGTGCTTGCGCGGCGCTGGGCAGGGCGCGGCGGCGCGGCGTTGACGGCCGTCCCGGCGACGGCGGGGGCTGTTGGCGTCGCTCGGTGAGCTGCTGGGCAGTGGTATGCCCCGTCGTGGCCGCGGCGGCGAGATCCGGCTCGGCCCTGGCCGGATCCTGCTCGTGGCGGGCGGTGGCGCGGTGGATGTGCCTGCTGGAGTCGGGGACAGCGGCTGGCAAGGCGTAGCTCGGCCAGATCTGACCTCCTGCGGGGCGGGCCGTGGTCGGCGCGGGTCAAGGAGGGCGGTAGTGGTGCGAGCCAGGGGTCGGGGATGGCGGCAAGTGGCCCGGCCAGATCTGACCTCTCGGCGGCGCGGGCCGCGTTCGGCTAGGGCGGCGAGCGGCTGCCTCGACCGGGGCCATCTCGGGTGGTCGGGGTGGCGGCGTAGTGGCGGTGGTTGCGGATCTGCCCACGGTAGCGGCCGGCTTCTCCGGCGTCGGCTCGTCTGCGGTCGGACCGTCTCGACCTTCGCCCCATCTCCTCGTCATCTGGGCGCTACTCCCATCAAAGGGCTGGTCCTCACCCAGCTGCGGTCCACCGCTCGTCTCGCGCCCGGTGCTGCAGGACCGAGCTCGTCTCGCGCACGGTGCAGCGGGATCGAGCTCGTCTCGCGCACGTTGCAGCAGGAGTGACCTCGTCCCCCTCTCGGTGCTGCAGGACCGCGCTCGGGGCAGCAGGACGGGTCGGTGGATGCCAGTTCTGGCCGGCCTATCGGGTCTCGACGCTGGGGGTCGCCCAGGGGTGCGAAAGGGGGGACCTTTCCGCTCGTCCCTTTCGTTGGGGTGGAGGCGGGTCTCGTGTGAGGTGGTGTCAAGATCTTGGATACCGGGGCGGCGGCCCTGGTGGTGGTAGCACGGTGCTTTTGGACAGAGCCCGTGCTATGGCGCTGCCCGGTCATCATGGCCGTGTGGGCGGCGTGGTTGCCGGGATGTGGCGTTCGGTGGCGGTGAGTGGTGGCCGAGGTGAAAACCTGTTTTATCTTCGGACGGACCGGCGGCGGCGAAGATCGTTCCCTTCTTGAAGACGTCGTCGCGGCTCTCATTGCCCGTCATGCGGCTCCAGGGGAAACTCTGATCCTTGGATCGGGCGGTGGCGGCGCTCCGGTGTCGTACCCTTCCTGAAGGCGCCGTCTTGGAGCCCATGGTTCGTCATATGTAACTTCATTTCTTCGTTGTAGTATTGCTAGGAGTGGTGTTGTTGCGCTCAGCGTCTATGTATCTTGTCTTGGGTGTGTGCGTGTGTTGCGGTGACGTGTGTTTGTACTGGATGCTTGTTGGTCGGTGCTTTATATATAAAGCGGGGCAAAAGCCTTTTTCGGTAAAACTAAATTGTCTAATGCCGCCATTGTCGGACTCGCTGCAAGGATCGAGCTTCCAACCGAAATATGATTCGTCTTGTTCTTGCAAACACTATTTTAGATGCGCAGCGTGCACGATTTGTTTGTTCTCTTATTTAAACCAAGGAAGCATGCAGATCCTTTCCAATTCTGAATGTGAGTCTTGCCGGCTAGTATTATATGGATATATTATAGGAGTACTCGTAGTATATTACATCCAAATGATGAGCGAGAGATCGCGTTCTTGCTGTCCTGATTCCCTCATGAACCAAACAAGAAAGGCGACGCGGCACCGATCATGTGCGCCCACTCCAGTCGTCTATGTGCATGGAAGGCAGATGGATGGTCAAAGCATTCTCTTGCCAAATTGGGCACCCCAATTAGTCTACAGCCAAATTGCTTGCCATCACGAAACTGCCTGCGATTTGAGGTAGCGACTCCCAGCTTTGAGGCGACAATTTCTTGCTGGATGCAATGCAACAACCAACAAGCATTATTTGCCGGACACACGGCTACGTCTCCGGTCAAACTTGGCTGGATGGATAATGCATATGCATGAAAGTGAAGTTGAAATGCAATCCGGCCTCTGGCTCCAGTAAACATCCCAATCCTGGACCTGTTAGAAACTTAGAACAGCCAATATATATCACGTGTGCTTAATTACATGGATCAACTCAAGCAGAGCTCCCCAAATTGCAGAATTTTATAGTTCTATATATGTATGCTTTGAGAACACATAACACCAGTAGTCAAATTTACTGACATCACATTTGAACGGCTAGTTACCACCACATATATATTCTCCCATATCCGTACTTAACCGTGGATATTGAAAACTTCGGCGTTGAGGCCGTTTAATGAAATCATAACATATCCGTACCTAATCGGGGATGTTTTTTTCCCTTTGAACGAATTAAAAACAAGCAGCAAAAACATGCGCTCCAATTATGATCATCGCTTTTGATTGCGAGCTCGACTGTTTGTTGCAAGGTTGCGATCCACCACCGTCCTGCAGCTGCAGTTCACCTGCAGGTTATAATTGGAGAAGAAAAAAAATATGGGCTGAATTAGGCAGCAAGTCTAATGAATCGTAGGGTGCAGGCTAAAGCTCTGCTGATTCACCCATCGGAGCCTCCCAACAGTGCTGTTGCCCAATCTCGGCGATAAATTTGGTTCGAAGCAAAAGCCGCTTTATTTGCTAACTGTTCCCCGCCATTTAAAACTGATTTGGACGAATCATGCAAAGGAAGAAGATATCCGTTCCGTTCCACGGCCCATCCCTGTCCCGGTTAACCTGCTTTTTTTGTGTGTGTTTTTCGCCATTGCCAGATCATGAACCATGGGCTGTCTGATGCCGCCGTGTCGCCGTGACGCGGATCGCCGGGGCGGATCGGAGCGGCGACACACGTCCAGTCGTGGGGTAACCACGCGATCCCGCCGGCCCCAGCCGGACTCCCAACTAGGCACGAAAGAAGAGAAGAGAACCCCACCTCCACCTAGCTAGATCGCGCCGGCGCAACGTCGGCACGCTCGCGGCCGAGGAGATGAGGTGACCGGGAAATTAATTAACCCGACAGACTCGCAGACACACGCAAGGCGATCCGCCACCTTCTCGTCGGGGATGGATCGATCGGGACGGACGGACTCAGGTGTATAGTGTAGCATAGCCAAGTGTAGTGGTGACAAGTGGGGCCGGGTTTGGTGAGCGAGTCCGCGCGGTGGGGACAGGGGCAGCGGCAGACATATGATAAACACACGGACCAAGCCGTGGCTGGCTGGGTGTCAGCTGTCGCAGGGTCAGGGGACGCGCAGCACCGAAAGTTTCACCCCGCCCACGCCCGCGTGTATATATACCGGCGGCCCTGCCAGTGTCCCGGTTGCATCTCGCACACGTCCGGTACAACAGCAACAGCGCAGAGACAGGCCATCGGCCGGCGACCATTCGGGCTAGCTAGCTAGCTGTTTGAAGCGGCCGGCCGGATAGGCAGCTCGTAGCCGGGGTCGATGGGGAAAGGTCGTGCACCGTGCTGCGCCAAGGTCGGTCTCAACAGGGGCTCCTGGACGCCGGAGGAGGACATGCGCCTCATCGCCTACATTCAGAAGTACGGCCACGCCAACTGGCGCGCCCTGCCCAAGCAAGCAGGTAATGCCCGCCCACCCATCGATCGATCAAACAGTAGTAACACATGTGCTCTTTGAGTTCATGCCAATTTAGAGAACTCGACTGACTCATGTGATGTGCTTTGGTTCGACAGGTTTGCTCCGGTGCGGGAAGAGCTGCCGGCTCCGGTGGATCAACTACCTCCGGCCGGACCTCAAGCGCGGCAACTTCACCGTCGAGGAGGAGGAGACCCTCATCAAGCTGCACAACATGCTCGGCAACAAGTACGTTCATCACTTGCCTCTAGCAGCACCCTGAAGAAAGCTCCATCGGCTGCCGTTCATCAGTACATACATACATGTGTGGTCAATTGCAGTGGCCTAACGATTGCTGTCGGAATTGTGTCCAGATGGTCCAAGATCGCGGCGTGCCTGCCGGGGAGGACCGACAACGAGATCAAGAACGTCTGGAACACGCACCTCAAGAAGCGGGTGGCGGCCAGCGCCGGCGAGCAGAAGAAGGGCGGGGCCAAGGGCAAGAAGAAAACCACCTGCGTCGACGTGCCGGCGCCGTCTCCGTCTCCATCCTCTTCCACCACCACCACGACCACCACCACGACCAACTGCTCTAGCGGCGAGTCGGGCGAGCAGAGCAACACCAGCAAGGAACTAGAATTGGAGCTGGAGAAGATCGAGATCCCCATGCTCGACCTCGGCTTCGACTTGGACATGCTACTGGACGCCGTCCCCGACACGCACTGCCCGGCCATCTCGTCGGCGCCGACCTCGCCCTGCTCGTCCGCGTCCCCGCCCTGCGTGGTGGACGACGGCGTGCTGCTCGACCTGCCGGAGATCGACAGCGTGCCCGAGCTGTGGAGCATCATGGACGGCGAAGGCGGCGCCGGCGCCTGCGCAGAAGCGGCGCAGGCCCCGTGGAGCAATGCGGCGCCGTGCCAGGGCGACGGAACAGAGGCGAGCGGTGCAACGGCCGACGACGAGGACGGAAAGGAGTGGTGGTTGGAAGATTTGGAAAAGGAGCTGGGCCTATGGGGGTCCATCGAGGACTACGACCACAAGGCGATTTTTGCGATTTGACCCTTTCTGCAAAGTTTAGCCGGATATGACCAACGACCGCCGGAGATGCTGGCGGTAGGGTTGTACAACCTATGGCCGAAAACCATGGCGGTAGGGTAACGTCAGCCGCCGTCATGTATGGGTTCCCTGTTGATGGCGTAATGGCCGTACCGCCGAAGGGGACAATGGTAGGGGTGCAATAATCAACCGCCGAGGTCGTTGGCAGTAGGGTCCGTCGCCAGTGCACGGTTCTGTGGCTTGAAAATGCAAAAAAATTACGATAGGTTTTCATAACCTATCACCGTAGACCCTGGCGGTAGGTTCCCGTCCCTCTTAATTTTTGTGCTGAACTTCATCACTTCAGATACAAAAAAATGTGCACACCAGCAATATTGTTTGCGAATAAAAAAAAATGACGATCTCACACATTATAACATGAATCACACATCGATATAAATGATAATTCAACGTAGCACATAGGTCCAACTTTGCAAATAGTTCAACATAGGAAATAGTTCAACCTAACCATCCATCAAGTTCTCTATCACACCTCAAGACGAATAGCAAATAGTTTTGACCAACACGAAGTGAGTAGTTCGACATGACCATAACACTTGTTCCTCCCCCTCTTCATGGTACGCTCCTCGTTTTCTTCGAGCTGGTTTCATCCGGCTTTTTTTGTGTGATGACGAGTACGCTCTTTCTGGAATGGTGATGGGCTCAAAACATCCTTGTGTGGATGAGATACCCTCTTGCCCTGGGTTGGCTGGGTCGGTGGAGGTCCGTCAACGTCGTCGTACTCCTCCTCCTCATCACCTCCTTCCTCTTCTTCCTAGTGTTGCTCCTCCACATCCTCTTCTTCCTCGTCATCTTCTTCCTCGTCCCCCTCCTCGACAACGCAAGACGACGAGGCGGCATGGCTAGTGGAAGGTCCGCCGGTGTGGCTCGATGAAGCGATGGTACACACCAACCCTCCATGAACAGGAACATGGACATCGGCCGCTCTAGCGTATCCAAGCATGCCCACTATCTTACGACAACAGGTCACGAACTTCTGCAATAACAAACAACCAAGAACATAATATGGATCAACATTAGGGTTACAATTAAACTATAACATGGCTAGGAGGCTCGATGTTACCTTCACCATTTCCCTCAGCTTGCTGTCAGATTCCATGGTCCCGGGGTCATAACCAAGCGCGTCCGAGCCATAAAAAATGTTTCTACTCAGCTTTGAAGCCTGCAAATGTAAGCATCATTTGTAAGTCAGTGGTACTGGACTAAAGCAGTTTTCATCCAACCATTGAGAGCTCAGAACAATAGAACACAACTTACCACTTGATGCATCTTCGTCGTATCTACTTTTCCAAACACTTTTGCTCTTGTTTTGGACTCTAATTTGCATGATTTGAATGAAACTAACTCGGACTAACGCTGTTTCAGCAGAACTACCATGGTGTTGTTTTTGTGCATAAATAAAAGTTCTCAGAATTGGACGAAACTTTTTGGAGATTTTTTATGGACTATATAAAAAAAATACTTGAACGAAGACTCACTTGAGGGGGCCACCGTGTGCCCACGAGGCACCAGGGCGTGCCCACCCCTGGGGCGCGCCCTAGTGGCTTGTGGGGCCCACATGGCTCCGCTGACCCTAATCTCAGCACCATAAATTCCTATTCCCTGAGAGAAAAAATAGGAGATGAAGTTTCATCGCTTATTACGACACGGAGCCGTAGCCACCTCCTGTTCTTCATCGGGAGGCCAAATCTGGAGTCCATTTGGGGTTCCGAAGAGGGGGATCTTCCGTCTTCGTCATCACCAACCATCCTCCGTCACCAATTTCATGATGCTTGTTGCTGGGAGTGAGTAATTTCTTCGTAGGCTCGCTAGACGGTGATGGGTTGGATGAGATTTATCATGTACTCGAGTTAGTTTTGTTAGGGCTTGATCCCTAGTATCCACTATGTTCTGAGGTTCATGTTGCTACGACTTTGCTGTGCTTAATGCTTGTCACTAGGGCCCGAGTGCCATGATTTCAGATCTGAACCTTTTATGTTTTCGCGAATATATTTGTGTTCTTGATCGTACCATGCAAGTTATATGCACCTGCTACATGTTATGATCCGCATATCCCAAGGTGACAATAATTGAGATTCTTTCCGGTGATTACCGTAGTTTGAGGAGTTCATGTATTCACTATGTGTTAATGCTTTGTTTTGGTTCTCTATTAAAAGGAGGCCTTAATATCCCTTAATTTCCTTATGGACTCCGCTGCCACGGGAGGGTAGGACAAAAGATGTCATGCAAGTTCTTTTCCATAAGCACATATAACTATTTACGGAATACATGCCTACATTATATTGATGAATTGGAGCTAGTTCTGTGTCACCCTAGGTTATGACTGTTACATGATGAATATTATCCAACGTTATCACCTACGAGCTTTTCACATATTAATCTTTGCTAAGTTACTACTGTTGCTGCTACTGTCACAATTGCTACAAAACTACTACTACTACTGTTACCATTACTGTTGCTAATATTACCACTCCTATGAAAACTATGTTGATACTATTGCTACTGTTAAGGAGGGCGCCCGACAGCACGACGAAGGGTCTCAGCCAGACAAGGCGACACGGGGGGGGGGGGGATTAGTTTCCAAAGACTTTGGTAAAGAGGTTGTAATTGGACCGGAACAATGATGTTGTCACTCTTTCACAATGACATCTGTAGCTAGATCGGCAAGCTTGATTCAGAATGAAATCGATTGGAAACACCTTCTTTGTATTATCAATCTCTGCTAGAAGAAATATTCCAAAGACTTCGGTAAAGAGGTTGTAACCGGACTGGAACAACGATGTTGTCACTCTTTCACCCGCATGAATATTACCAATAATGGTTTTAAAAAACACCTTGAGTCACCTGTACAAAAAAGGAAAAGCCTTTATTTGTGCATGGTAATACGCGTCTCATTCATATCATAAAGATCAAAGAGCAAGTTAAATAAGGACCGACATGACAAAGCTGAAAAGATCGCAAAACATCTTTGAGCTTGACAACAACGCTGTCACCTGTCTCCGGCACCACCACAGCAGGCATCGAAGAAAAGAATGATGGATCACCTCCTCACCCGAGCTCGACGCGGCTCCATCACTGATATGCCACTTTGCAGACCTCCAAGGTGACCCACCAAAAGTGAAGCCCATGTTGTTGAACGAATTAGACCGGGGCAACACCCCGCACGCCATTGAACTCTAGATCTGGCACCCCACCACAACTAAGACGCCGAAGGAGGAACCCATACCTGCCATCCACGAACCACAAACCCAGCACATGATCCGTCTTCCAGATGTCGTCGATGCACACTGAGGGGGTCCTGGATTACAGGGTCCTCGGGCGTCCGGGCTATGTGACGTGGGCCGGACTGATGGGCCATGAAGATACAAGATAGAAGACTTCCTCCCGTGTCCGAATGGGACTCTCCTTTGCGTGGAAGGCAAGCTTGGCGTTCAGATATGAAGATCCCTTCCTCTGTAAACCGACTCTGTACAACTCTAGGTCCCTCCGGTGTCTATATAACCGGAGGGGTTAGTCCGTAGAGGCAATCACAATCATACATGCTAGACATCTAGGGTTTAGCCATTACGATCTCGTGGTAGATCAACTCTTGTAACCCTTATATTCATCAAGATCAATCAAGCAAGAAGTAGGGTATTACCTCCATCAAGAGGGCCCGAACCTGGGTAAACATTGTGTCCCCCGTCTCCTGTTACCATCGACCTTAGACACACAGTTCGGGACCCCCTACCTGAGATCCGCCGGTTTTGACACCGACATTGGTGCTTTCATTGAGAGTTCCGCTATGTCGTCGCCAGAAGGTTCGATGGCTCCATCCATCATCCACAACAATACTGCCCTGAGGGAGGCCTTTCTCCCCGGACAGATTTTTGTGTTCGGCGGCTTCGCACTGCGGGCCAACTCGCTTGGCCGTCTAGAGCAGATCGACAATTACGCCCCAGATCACTGGGTTAGTTTTGGAAGCCTGGATTATGTCGCTGATATCCGAGAAGACTTGATCTTCCAAGGGTTCGCGACCCCAACCCCCGCTCGAGCCTTAGATCCGGAGCACATCACCAGGTCCGAAGACGGGATTCTCGAGCCCGCCGGACTCTCTGCGGCCATTGAGCCTAGCATGGGAGAGCCAGAGGAAGTAGTATGAACGACAGTCATCATGAGGCCGGACTCTTCTCCGAACACTGGCCCCGAACCCTCTGAGTCTGCATTATGTGAGCCCAGCCAAGGAATTTTCTTCCCGCCGTACTCCACGGACTCTCTTTTCCCTGGTCGAACCTCGCCTTTAAGCGAGGCTCTGGACCATATGCGATCACTCGTCATTACAAAGGAGTAACGCCCGATTTACGCCCAGCCCGGACTAGGGGCCGAGGGTGGGGAATTTTACGTCCCACCCACCACCCACTTCATAGACAATGTCGAGGACATTACCTACATGCTTGACCGTAACTCCGAAGACATCTACGGTATGGACATTGATGCCAGAGATGAACAAAGCCAAAACCCGATGTCGGTGTCAAAACCGGCGGATCTCGGGTAGGGGGTCCCGAACTGTGCGTCTAAGGTCGATGGTAACAGGAGACAAGGGACACGATGTTTACCCAAGTTCGGGCCCTCTCTATGGAGGTAATACCCTACTTCCTGCTTGATTGATCTTGATGAATATGAGTATTACAAGAGTTGATCTACCACGAGATCGTAATGGCTGAACCCTAGAAGTATAGCATGTATGACTATGGTAATGAGTATCTCCCTTTTCGGACTAAGTCCTCCGGTTTATATAGGCACCGGGAGGATCTAGGGTTACACAAGGTCGGTTACAAAGGAAAAGAATCTACATATTTGGCCGCCAAGCTTGCCTTCCACGCCAAGGAGAGTCCCATCCCGACACGGGTGCAGTTTCGGTCTTCGTATCATCACAGCCCATAAGTCCGGCCCATGGCTAACAGGCCGGACGCCCGAGGACCCCTTAGTCCAGGACTCCCTCAGTAGACCCTGAACCTGGCTTTAATGACGAGGAGTCCGGCGCACAGATTTGTCTTCGGCATTGCAAGGCGGGTTCCCTTTTTTCCGGATACTTCACAATGAACGATCGAGTTCGGCTCGGCAGCACGAGCAACATACATTTCCCAGAGGGCATGATAATTTATAAGCCCAATCCTCCGGCAACCCCCTTTTTTTACAACATGACATTATGTCAGTCCGGTCATTATTTCGAACCGTTGTTTCGCCTGCGGCCCCACGTTCCGAAACGTGGTTGTCATAGACACGTCTTATCCAAGCAGAGATCGTGTCCCCTTATTAAGGGATTCTTTTATCGACACGTACGTGGGTAACCCAACTGTCCTTAGGGTACAACTCCTTGGGAATAGGCAAATTTTAAGGCCCGGGAGAAGGCGTTCGATATTCTCGGCCTTTATAAAGGGGCATAGACCCGCCTTTCCTCTCCACGCTTGATCCTTCCTCGACTCTTACTACTTCAAGTTCCAACACCCGGGTTTCACCCTCCGTAAGCCTCAGTCATGTTCGGATCTAGGCGTCAATGCCGGTGGGTGGCTTTTTCTATTACAGAGGAGGATATCGCAAAGCTTCAGGAGGCAAGATATCTGACCGCGGAAATCCTCCATCGGCTTCCCGCGGAGGGCCAGGTTATCCCTACCCCCAGATCCGGCGAGAGGGTCGTGTTCGTTTCCCACTTCCTCCAAGGGTTAGGGTTCGCCCTCAATCCCTTTGTCCGGGGGCTCTTGTTCTATTACGGGTTAGATTTTCACGATCTCGCCCTGAACTTTGTTCTTCTCATCTCGGCGTTTATCGTCACGTGCGAAGCCTTCCTCCGAACTCCTCCACACTTCGGCTTGTGGCTCAAGACCTTCACTATGAAACCGCAAATGATAGAAGAGGAGCAGGCGGAATGTGGTGGTGCCTCAGTGAGCAAGCTTACCAATGCTGTGTGGCTAAAAGGATCTTTCAAAGAATCTTCCGACTTATGGCAGCAGGAGTGGTTCTATATCACCGAGCCCCGTGGTTCCAAGTGGGCAGCTGCGCCTGCATTTCGATCCAGCCCCCCAATTCAGCTTGCATCGTGGATTAATAAGGGGTTGGACTGGGGATCAGTTGGCGAGGTGCGGACTCTGCAAAGTCGCATCCGAAGCCTCATTGAAAAGGATATCAATATTGCCAACGTTATTCAGGTATTGATAGTCCGCCGGACCCTGTCGTGCCAGCGACGGCCTGTCCGCCTATGGGAGTTTAACCCAGAAGGGCCACGGACTGTTCAGCACTTCTTCGGCACTACGCACGAAGGAATGTGGGATTTATTCTTCGAGAGACGAAAACAATGGCCGGACACCACCGAAGATACTGGCCTAGACTGTAACCATCCGGACACCCCGGTAAGTACTCGTCCGCCGAACACCTCATAATCAGATATTCTGTGGTAAGGCACTGAGCAAACCATCTTCTTCCAGGGCTGGATTAAGAAAGCGGAACAGATTAGGTGTCCGGCCCCTCTTCCCGAAGACTCAGCGGACCCCGTGTTAACAAGGATGCTGGCACCGGCACCGTACTAGGCGCCGATAGGGGAGGGCAAGGTGGAGAGTGAGAAGACCCGGGCTGACCTTCGTTCCGGAGGTAAATTAGATACCGAGTCTGGAGAAATCGACATTTCCTCGCCCGAAGACGAAGGCGAAAGAGAAGCCAGTATCCCTTCTCCATTCAGGAGGAAAAGGACCGCCTCCGAAGGTTGGGAGGGGCGGTCTCCTGAGAGAGGAAAAATGCCACCGTCGAGCGGCTCGGGATTGGAAGGTGATGCCAGGGAACAGCTCCGTCATGAGGACAAGCCCTCAACCAAACCATAAGTGAATCTGGGGTACTTTGATAGCGTCCTGCTTCTTTCCTGTTACCGAAGAGATACGTAACGTGCCTGTGTATTTTTACAGTCCGGCACAGAGTTTTTCTGGGCACTCCTCTTCTTCGGGAGATCTCCTCCCAGAGATGATGGAAAGCGAGACGTCTCCCCCGACCTCCTTGCCCAATAAGGCGGACAACTCCGAAGTGTCATCTCGGAGGGTTATTCTTGATCAACAAGCGGTGCAGGGGATGAAGGAGGCAGTACCCGAAGGTGGACCTCCAATTGTTCGAGATTCGGGGGCCAATAATGAAGGCCCCAAACTGTCCGGTTTTCAGCCAACGATGATTCTGGAGACGGGTGGACGGGTTCCTTCAAAGGATGGTCGTGCTCCTACAGCGGTTTCCGGAGACCCAGTGGCGCCAGATATCTTGAGGGATATGCTGCGAAAAGCATCTGTCTCGGGGGAACAACGTATTTTGATGGGTACGGTGGTTGAGAAGATTCTGTCCGCGAAGAACGGATTGAATGAAGCCTTCATGAGCCTGCTAAGAGGCTTCGAGGTTTGTAATGTAATGTTTTCAACTATATTTTATTTGCAAATATGCACCTGTGTATAGGTAGTAGCCCCTGAGACTCGGGTTGGCTCCCCATGGGAGGCGAACGGAGGATCAAGAAGAAATACTCAAGGACTAATCTTATTAACTGAAACACAGGCTGCTTCCCCCCGGCTACTTTCCAGACTACGGATATTGCCGAGCTGCAGCGGAAGCTTGATGTGGCAGGGGATGACATTGCGTTAATCAATATGCGCCTGGACGAGTCGCAAGGTATGTATTTGGGGCCGTCCCTTCACATACATTTTTGTGATATAAGCATGACGCTGAAGGTTATATACTGGAATATGCATGACCGCAGATGGTGCTGCCGCCATTGAAATTCTTTGGGCGGAGCAGGCCCCGGCCAAGGAGCAGGCCCGGTTTAGTAATGCGGCTGCCGAGAAAGCATCGGCTGAGTTAAAAGCCAAACAAGCTGCTCGGCGCCAAGACGAGGAGAAGATATCCACGATGGTGCTCGAATTAAAAAATGCTGCTAGCCGCTGTGAACTTCTTGAGAAGGAAAATGAAGCCAAAATGGGTGAACTTGACAAGGCCTTACGAGAGGCGAGAGAAGTGCGGTCTGAATCCAGAGCAGCCCGTGAGGAGATCCGGCAAGCTGGGGAGATTGCGGCCGGTAAGCCCTTTTTGCTACAGGCTAAGTTCGGTGATCCGAACTATGCTCAGCTTAACCAAGTGTGGAGTTCTCCGGACGAGTTTTTAGACTTGCCGAAGATTTCTTCCGATGCGGCGCAGTTTTATCAAGCGCGAGAGGGGTATGCAACGGAGAAGCTTTTCTGGTTACAATTTGGTGCGTCGAAGCGCCCTCTGCTGCTGAATGAACAGATGTCTCAATGGGCCGAGCTTCATAGGATATCCGACGCTGCTATGAAGAACGTCATAATCTGGCTGTGGCCGACTGAGCCTGTTCCGAATAGTTACTTCGGCTTGGTGCAGCGGCTCGTTGATGCGGTGCCACGTATCGACGCTGTGAAGCGGTCTGCGTGCATTGAGGGTGCACGGATGGCCTTTGCCCGTGTCAAGACATTCTGGGGGAGGATGAAGGCCATCGATGTTGCGGCGAAGAGTCCACCCAAGGGCAAGGACCGTTACGAACTGGAGCATATTTTGAAGACGTCCTAGAGGCCGCCCGCTTGATAGAGGGTCAATGCTCAAAAGACATAATGTTCGAGCGAGGTGTATGAGAATTGCAAAAGACAATTTTATAGTTAATCCTTTTTATATTTTGCTCGAAAGCTTGTGTTCCTCCATTGTTCCGTGGTATGATTCGATATTCATGGGTTTAAACCCGTCTGGGAATTCATGCTCCATTACTTTATCTGTGAAGCAAAGAGGGTGTGCGGAGCCTCTATGCTGGGCCACACTGCGGCGTACCTCCGATGGAGTCCACTTGCGGTTTTCTGCCCGGGCGTGGCTAAGTTTGTCACGTCCGAATAGGTAGCCGTCGTCGTGTGTCGTGGCACATCCTCGCGATCCGTAGACCGATCTTGCGTGTCCTGCTCTACTGTCCAAGTCCTGTCGAAGGTTGTATGTACAACCCCGAGCTGCTTTATTCTTGCCTTTACAGCGAGGTGGGGCGGTCTGGTGTTCAGCTTGAGTTGCCGCTTTATCCGGACCAAGTTGTGGTCGGCCTGCCGCATTGTGCGATGATGGTATGGGCTACAATGCCTCGTCATCGAACTAAGGTAGCAATCTACGCTTCGCGTAGCTTTTGGCTGGGCCACCAAGGCCGTATTCTTCGGCAGCCAGGACTTTGGTCCATCTATCATTGAGCAGATCTTGGTCCGCTTTAAGTTGCAACTGCTTCTGTTTTAGGCGTCTTGCAGTTGCTATTAGCCGGCGTTTGAAGCGCTCCTGCTCGAGAGGTTCCTCGAACATGATAAAATCCTCGTTGCCGAGGCTTTCCTCTTCCTCGGAGAGCGGAAGATAGTTACTGTCCTCCGAGTCTTCGTGTATGGCCTGTTCATCCTGTTCGGAGGTTGTTCCAACAGGGTCTTCATTGTCTTCGGCATCGTCCGGAGTATTGTTTTCTCCGGTGCCGGTGTTGTTGTCTTTTGTACGATGTGACTTAGAGCGGCGCCGCTGATGCCGGCGACTGGGCTTTATCTCAGGAGGTTTGTCTTCAACTGGATCCTCTTTGTCATCGTTGTTAGTTTCTTTAGGCGTATCCACCATGTATACGTCGTAGGAAGAAGTGGTCGTCCATCGCCCAATGAATGGCGGGTTTTGGCCCTGCTCCTCGTCGGCATCGTCGTCCGCACTAACGATGTCTTCGGAGCCGTAATCAAGCATGTCGGTTAAGTTCTCAACAGTGGCTATGGAGTGGGTGGCGGGTGGGAAGCAAAATTCCCCATCATCAACCCCTAGTTCGAACCGTACATAGTTCGGCTGTGAGTCCCCCGCCAAGGAAAAGTTCTTTAATAAGTTCAGCACATCGCCCAAGGGGAAGTGCCGGAAGATGTCTGCGGCGCTGAACTGGAAGATCGATAAGCGGTCCAGTTCGGTATCCGCGGACTCACATGGTTCGGAACTTATACCCGGAGAAGAGTCCGGAGTTCCGGTGACACGAGTATTGCATGAGGTTAAGTCCATGTGCGGCTCCAACGCCGGAGAATATGTGGCCTCTGTGGTGGGGTTGAGCCTCCAATCCTTGGATGCCATAGTGTGCTCTGGATCTAAGGCCGGAGTGGTCACAGGAGCTATCTCCTGGATGCGGTCTAACAACAGATTTAGGTCATGTTCGTCAAGGTGGCCGGGAGCGGCCGCCGGGGTCTCAAATCCGGCGAAGATCAAATCTCCATGGACGTCCGCAACGTAGTTCAAACTCCCAAATCTGACCTGATGGCCAGGGGCGTAGCTAGCGATCTGCTCCAGGTGGCCAAATGAGTTGGACCGCAGTGTGAAGCCGCCGAACACAAAGATTTGTCCGGGGAGGAAGGTTTCCCCTTGGACAACATTGTTGTTGATGATTGAAGGGGCCATCAAACCTTTTGGGGACAACACAGTGGAACTCTCAATGAAAGCACCAATGTCGGTGTCAAAACCGGCGGATCTCGGGTAGGGGGTCCGAACTGTGCGTCTAAGGTCGATGGTAACAGGAGACAAGGGCAAGATGTTTACCCAGGTTCGGGCCCTCTCTATGGAGATAATACCCTACTTCCTTCTTGATTGATCTTGATGAATATGAGTATTACAAGAGTTGATCTACCACGAGATCGTAATGGCTGAACCCTAGAAGTCTAGCCTGTATGACTATGGTAATGAGTATCCCCCTTTCCGGACTAAGTCCTCTGGTTTATATAGGCACCGGGAGGATCTAGGGTTACACAAGGACGGTTACAAAGGAAAAGAACCTACATATTTGGTCGCCAAGCTTGCCTTCCACTTCAAGGAGAGTCCCATCCGGACACGGGTGCAGTCTTCGGTCTTCGTATCTTCACATCCCATCAGTCCGGCCCATGGCTAACAGGTTGGACGCCCGAGGACCCGTTAGTCCAGGACTCCCTCACCCGCCACATACCACATGCTGGGCGGCCACCTCCACATGCGACATATGCATGGTAGATACGCCAAGAGAGGATGGCGGTGAGGGCAGTAAGGATCCAATGAAGGACAACAACACCGATAAACCACCAAAGAAGCGGCATCAGTGACGCCGTTCAAAATCATGCTGCGACAGGGAAAGTAATACCGGCAATGGAGACAATAACACTCTGGAGAATGCCGAAGACCCATATGCCCCCGTCGAACCAACACCCGAACATGATGACAGGGAGGAGGGGTAGGGTAACCCTGATGAACAGGCCGTAAACGAAGACTTGGAGGACAGTAATTATCTTCCACTCTCCGAGGATGAGGTGAGCCTCGGCGACGAAGACTTTATCGTGCCTGAGGAACCCCTCGAGTAGGAGCGCTTTAAGCGCCAGCTAATAGACACTACAAGGAGCCTGAAAAAGAAGCAACAACAGCTTCAAGCTGATCAAGATCTACTCAACGACAGGTGGACTAATGTCCTGGCAGCCGAGGAATTCAGCCTCCATCGCCCAACCAAAAGTTACCCGAAGCGTAAACTGCTACCTCAATTCGATGATGAGGCACTTGAGCCCGTACCATCAGCACGTAACGCGGCTGACCGACCACCACGTGGCCGGGACAAAACGACAACTCAAGCCGAACACCAGCCCATACTACCTCGCCGTAAAGGTAGAGACACAACAGCTCGGGGATATACATATGACCTGTGGCGGAAAATAGAGCAGGTCAGACCGGATAGATCTACGGATCACGGGGGCGTGCCCCGACGCGCGACGACGGCTATCTAGCTGGACGTGACAAGCGTAACCACGTCCGGGCTGAAAACCGCAGACGAACTCCATTCGAGCTACGTCGCGACTTGGCCCGATATAGAGGCGCCGCACACCCCCACTGCTTCATTGATGAAGTAATGGAGCACAAATTCCCAGAAGGGTTTAAACCCGTGAATATCGAATCATATGATGGAACAACAGATCCCGCGGTATGGATTGAGGACTTTCTTCTCCATATTCATATGGCCCGCGGTGATGATCTTCATGCCATCAAATACCTCCCGCTAAAACTCAAGGGACCAGCCCAGCACTGGCTAAACAGCCTCCCAGAGAACTCCATTGGTGGCTGGGAAGACTTGGAAAACGCCTTTTGCGACAATTTCCAAGGTACATATGTCCGGCCTCCGGACGCCGATGACCTTAGTTACATCATCCAGCAGCCCGGAGAATCAGCCAGGAAACTCTGGACTAGGTTCCTAATTAAAAAGAACCAAATTGTCGACTGTCCGGATGCCGAAGCACTCGCGGCCTTTAAACATAGCGTCCGCGACGAGTTGGCTCGCCCGCCACCTCGACCAAGAAAAGCCAAAGTCCATGGCAGCTCTCACCGCACTAATGAACCGCTTTTGCGCAGGAGAAGATAGCTGGCTCGCTCATAGAAGCAATAGCGCAGGCGATCCTGGCACCTCCGAAGTCAGGGACGGCAATGGCAAGCCACGACGCAATAAAGACAAGCGTCGCAACAATAATGCAGGAACCCAAGACACAATGGTCAAGTCCGGATTTAGTGGCTCCAAAACCGGTCAACGAAAGAAGCCATTTAAGGCAAACAGAGATGGTCCATCCAGTCTAGACAGGATACTGGATCGGCCTTGTCAGATCCATGGCAGCCCTGACAGACCCGCCAACCATACCAACATAAATTGTTGGGTTTTCAAACAAGCCGGCAAGCTCAATGCCGAAAACAAAGGGAAGGGGCCACCCAGTGACAACGAAGAAGAGGAGGCTCGCATACCGAGCACCGGGGGACAGAAGCAATTGCCCCCCGAAGTAAAAACAGTAAACATGATATACGTGACGCATACCTCTGAAAGGGAGCGCAAGCACGAACTATGAGACGACCACGCCATAAAGCCGAACGCCCCAAAATTCAACCCATGGGCGGCCTGCTCAATCACTTTTGATCACGAGGACCACCCAACCAGTATCCGTCACGGAGGTTCGGTAGCTCTGGTCCTCGATCCAATTATCGGCGGATTCCATCTCACACGGGTCCTCATGGACGGCGGCAGTAGCCTCAATTTACTCTATCAAGACACTGTCCACAAAATGGGCATTGACCCTTCAAGGATCAAGCCCACCACAACTATCTTCAAGGGAGTAATACCCGGTGTAGAAGGTCACGGCACAGGCTCACTCTAACTGGAAGTCGCCTTCGGTTCACCGGAAAACTTCCGACGCGAACACTTGATCTTTGATATTGTCCCATTCCGCATTGGCTACCATGCACTGCTCGGGCGGACCGCTTTTGCTCGTTTCAATGCGGTCCCAAACTATGCCAATCTAAAGCTTAAGATGCCCGGTCCACGCGGCACCATAATGCTCAAAGGAAATACGGAACGCTCCCTCCGCACTGAGGGGCACACTGTGGCAATCACAGCCGAAGTACAAAGCGGCCTCCTCAAGCCGCATATCTCATCGGTCATTAAACCGCCGGCCTCTACTACACAGGACCAGTCAATCTTAGAGCTGGATTAGCAGCTCCGCCTCCGTCGTTCGCCTCTTATACCCGCGGAGTTTGCACCGCACATACATAATTATGCACTCAAAATACCTTGGTCATCGGCGGAGGCACAATACGGACAGGCCTACAAAGCGGTTCGTCCGAACTTTATCCTTTTCTCTTTTCTAACTATTTTCTTATCTTTTTGCCACAGGTGAATTAGTACCTGTCCGTCCTATGGACCTAAAAGGACTCTTTATGAGCCCGGCTTTCCCACAAATAACCGGGGATTGCTCCCTTTAAGGAAGCCTTTTCGCGGAAGCACAGGCAGCGCAGACGTGCGACAGGAGGTCCAAAAGATTTTTTGTAGACCAAAAACTCTATTTGAAACCTGTACAGAGCCTTTTCCCTCAGCTCTCGACCCCTGGCACGTAAAATGGTCTGGGTGGTGGCGTCATAATCTGTTAGATTACGTTCGAAGTATCAATCAGATTTTAGTGAACATAATCCGTCTTCAGTATTTGCTTTTCCGCATACAAGCGTACCTTGCTTCTTCAAATGTTTCACGCAGACACCTCAGCGCAAATTGCCAGGGGCTTGATATGGCAACATATGGGTTGCCGAAAAAGTCCGAATAGCTCTATAGCATACTTCGGCGTCACGAGTTTGGCATTATATGCATCAGCTCCGAATCATGTCTTTGGTAAATAGTTGGGTTGCCGGGCTCCTGTGCTTGCTACCCTACGTTCCGTCTTATCGGCTAGGGTAGTAAAGGGAGAACTACTGCGATTGTGTTTCCGGTTCACCTGGTCAAACACCTCAGTAGAGAAAGCCGAAAACTGACTGTCATGATGCGGCGAGAGCTGGTCAACCACTCGGTGACTTATCAGAATCTTTTGCGATTTCTTCCGTATTACACGAAGGACCATTTTTCTAGTCACCTATGTAACGCAACCGTATTCGGATAACTGCGTACATACCAGGGGCTACATAGTAGACCCGCCGTAAAACTCCTATGGCTAAGTGAAGGTGTTAAAGCCCTATAGTCCGATTGCCTAGTTCGCCGCACTGTGCTACTTCTTGAGCATGCGTTGGTTTTCCCTTGAATAGGAAAGGGTGATCCAGCAAAGTAGCGTAAGTATTTCCCTCAGTTTTTAAGAACCAAGGTATCAATCCAGTAGGAGGCCACACGCAAGTCCCTCGTACCTACACAAACAAATAAGAACCTTGCAACCAACGCGATAAAGCGGTTGTCAAACCCTTCACGGCCACTTGCAAAAGTGAGATCTGATAGAGATGGTAAGATAATATTTTTGGTATTTTTATGATAAAGATTAAAAGTAAAGATTACAAAATAAACGGCAACAGAAATAGCTATTTGACGGAAGATTAATATGATGGAAAGTAGACCCGGGGGCCATAGGTTTCACTAGTGGCTTCTCTCAAGATAGCATAAGTATTACGGTGGGTGAACAGATTACTGTCGAGCAATTGATAGAAAAGTGCATAATTATGAGAATATCTAGGCATGATCATGTATATAGGCATCACGCCCGCAACAAGTAGACCGACTCCTGCCTGCATCTACATTAGTCCACACATTGACCGCTATCCAGCATGCATCTAGAGTACTAAGTTCATAAGAGCGGAGTAACGCTTTAAGCAAGATGACATGATGTAGAGGGATAAACTCAAGCAATATGATATAAACCCCATCTTTTTATCCTCGATGGCAACAATACAATACGTGTCGTTTCCCCTACTGTCACTGGGATCGAGCAACGCAAGATTAAACCCAAAGCTAAGCACTTCTCCCATTGCAAGAAAGATCAATCTAGTAGGCCAAACCAAACTGATAATTCGAAGAGACTTGCAAAGATAACCAATCATACATAAAATAATTCAGAGAAGATTCAAATATTGTTCATAGATAATCTTGATCATAAACCCACAATTCATCGGATCTCGACAAACACACCGCAAAAAGAGTTACATCAAATAGATCTCCAAGAAGATCGAGGAGAACTTTGTATTGAGATCCAAAGAGAGAGAAGAAGTCATCTAGCTAATAACTATGGACCCGAAGGTCTGCGGTAAACTACTCACACATCATCGGAGAGGCTATGTTGTTGATGTAGAAGCCCTCCGTGATCGATGCCCCCTCCGGCGGAGCGCCGGAAAAGGCCCCAAGATGGGATATCACGGGTACACAAGGTTGCGGCGGTGGAAATAGGGTTTCGTGGTGCTCCTGGATGGTTTCGGGGTACGTAGGTATATATAGGAGGAAGAAGTAGGTCGGTGGAGCCACGAGGGGCCCACGAGGGTGGGGGCGCGCACAGAGGGGGGGGGGGGCAGGCGCGCCTCCCTGCCTCGTGGCCTCCTCGGTTGTTTCTTGACGTCCACTCCAAGTCCTCTGGATCACGTTTGTTCCAAAAATCACGCTCCTGAAGGTTTCATTCCGTTTGGACTCCGTTTGATATTCCTTTTCTACGAAACACTTAAATAGGCAAAAAAACAGCAATTTGCACTGGGCCTTGGGTTAATAGGTTAGTCCCAAAAATAATATAAAAGTGTATAATAAAGCCCATTAAACATCCAAAACAGAATATATAATAGCATGGAGCAATCAAAAATTATAGATACGTTGGAGACGTATCACACTGACACCTCCGTTCCGGACCAAGACGTTGGGTCAAGAGTGATCAGGTGCTATTCCGAACACCGCCGTATTATACGCGAGGGGGCCGAAGCCGATGACTGGCAAATTTTCAGGTTATAAGAAACGGCCCCACAGGAGGAAATGATGGCAAAGGTATATAACACACCTGTAACGTATCATAATATTGTTTTCACAATTCTGGTACATTTATTCAAATATAATATCCTTCGAGCACTGACCCACTATCAAGCGGGCGCCCTCTAGGACGTCCTCCAAATAATGCTCCGGCGTGCGATGGTCCTTGCCTCCAGGCGTACCCTTGGTTGCAACATCGGTGGCCTTCATCTTTGCCCAGTACATCTTGACGCGGGCGAAGGCCATCCGGGCACCTTCTATGCACACCGATCGCTTGACGGCGTCAATACGCGACACTTCATCGACAAGCCGCTGCACCAAACCGAAATAGCTGCTCGGAACGGGTTCGGCTGGCCATAGCCGAACCACGACGTCCTTCATGGCAGCTCCAGAGATCTTGTGTAGCTCGGCCCACTGGGCCATCTGTTCGTTCAGCAGCACCGGACGCCTTGCCACGTTGAATCGCGACCAGAAAAGCCTCTCCGCAGTGCGTCCTTCCTGTGCTTGGAAGAACTGCGCCGGATCAGAAACACTCTTCGACAGACCCAAGAACGCGTCTGGAGAACTCCACATTTTGTTAAGCAGAGCCTACTTTGGGTCGCCGAACTTAGTCTGTAAAAGAAAGGGCTTACCAGCCGCTATCTCCCCAGCCTGTCGGATCTCCTCCCGAGCCGCTCTAGACTCGGATCGCGCTTCTTTTGCCTCTAGTAAGGCCTTGTGGAGTTTGGCTGCCTTGGCTTTGTTATCCTCCTCGAGAGATTTGCACCTGTTAGTAGAATCCTTCAGCTCCCGCTCCATGGTAGATATTCTCTCTTAGCACTGGCGTTGAGCGGCCTGTTCGGCCTTTAAATCCGCAGCCCTCTTCTTGGCAGCCGCGTCGCTCACTCTGGCCTGCTCCTTGGCCCGGGCAAGTTCAGCCCGAAGGGTCTCAACTGCAGCAGCACCATCTACAGTTATGCATGTCACAGTATATGATTTTCAGCCTCGTGCTCATACTAGTATACATGCATAAACAAGCTGCCCCAACACATACCTTGTGCCTCGTCGAGCCGTCTGTTAATAAGAGTGATGTCCTCATCTGCTAACTCAAGTTTCTGCTTTAGATCTGCAACTTCCGTAGGTTGCATGGTCGCCATGGACGTAACAACCTGTGTTCGAATTAATTAGGTTACTTCTTGTGCATATCTTTTTGATCCTCTGATCGCCTCCCTGTGGAAGCCAACCAGAGTCTCAGGGGCTACTATCTGTACACGACCGCATTGTGCATATAAAAATAGTTAAACTATTACATTGCATACCTCGAAGCCTCTCAACAGGCCCATGAAAGCTTCATTCAATCCGCTTCTCGCGGACAGAACTCTTTCAACTACCGTACCCATTAAGGTACGATGTTCCTTTGAGATGGACACACTTTGTAATGTGCCCATCAGAGTATCCGGCACCTCCGGATTCCTGGAGGCTTCTGCGGGAGCAGGCATTCCCTTCAAAGGGGTACATCGGCTCGACCCTAGAGTCGTCTTCGGCTGTAAGCCGGATAGTTCGGGGCCTTCATTGCTGGCCCCCGTAGGGGCTGCGCCCCCGGGACCCTTGATGATCGAAGTACCACCCTCGGGCATTTTTTTCATTGTCCCCCACGCCGCTTGATGGTCAGGGGAGATTCTTTGAGAAGACACCTCGAAGTCGTCCGCCCTAAGAGGCGAGGAAGCATGAGAAGGTGTCTCGCTTTCCATCATACCCAGAGATAAGTCCCCTGATGAGGAGGACTGTCGGGGTGGACTACGGGCCGAACTGCAAGCATATAGTTTAAATATTACCCCTGCAATCCGAAAAGAACGGTATATGTCTAGAGCATCCTTGTTCACTTATGATTCGGCAAGGGGCTTCTCCCTAGAGAGGTGCCTTGCAACGACATCGGCTTTGGAACCCGAACCATATGGTAGGGATACCTTCCCTCTCTTGGGTGCTTCCACCGCCAAGTCTTCGGATGCCATCCTTTTCCTCCCATGAAGGGAAGGGATATCACCTTCTCCTTCCCATTCGCCTTTCGAAGAGGGAGCTTCAGTCTCCCCGGACATAGTGTCCGGCATACCTGTAGAGTGGAGACCACTTTCGGCCTCTTTGCTCCTCTTCTTGTCCTCTTGCGCAGGCACTTGATACGGCGCCGGGACCAGCATCCTCGTCAACATAGGATCGGCCGAGTCTTCGGGAAGTGGAGCTGAACACCTAATTCGTTCCGCCATCTTTATCCAGCCCGGGTCAAAGGTAGAACTCTCAGTACATCGCTACGGGATAATGAACCAAGTTGCGGTCAGAAATTTGGTGCTTACCGAGGTATCTGGATGGTTGCAGTCGAGACTGATGTCCTCTGATGTGTCCGGTCACTCCTTTCGAGTCTTGAAGAATAGTTTCCACATCCCTTCGTGTGTTTTGCCGAAGAATTGCTGAAGGGTCCGCGGTCCTTCCGGATTGAACTCCCACATACGGAGAGGTCGTCGCTGGCACGGGAGGATCCGGTGGACTAGCATCACTTGGATCATGTTAATAAGGCCAATGTCCCACTCGAGGATACTCCGGATACGACTTTGCAACGTCTGTACTTCATCAGCTGATCCCCGGTCTAGCCCCTTATTTATCCACGATGCGAGCCACAATGGAGGGCCAGATCGGAACACAGGTGCGGCTGCCCATTTGGTGCCGCGGGGTTCGGTGATATAGAACCACTCTGTTGCCATGGGTTGGAGGTTTCCGTGAAGGTGCCTTTTGGCCAGATAGTGTTGGCAAGCTTGCTCACCATAGCACCGCCGCAATCCGCTTGCTCCCCGTTAACTAGCTTCGGCTTCACATTGAAAGTCTTGAGCCACAGGCTGAAGTGTGGGGGGATGCGGAGAAAGGCTTCGCACAGGATGATGAACGCCGAGATGTGGAGAAAAGAGTCCTGAGCTAGATCGTGAAAATCTAGCTCATAATAGAACATGAGGCCGCGAACGAAGGGGTGAAGAGCGAACCTAGCCCGCGGAGGAAGTGGGAGATGAATACAACCCTCTCGCCGGATTTTGGTGTGGGGATGACCTGCCCTTTAGTAGGGAGCCTGTGGGGGACTTCCGCAGTCAAGTACCTCGCCTTCCGAAGCTTCACGATATCCTACTCGGTGACCGAGGAGGCTGCCCACCTACCTTGGGAGATGGATCCGGACATAACTAGAGGGCCTGGTAATAGTGGAAGAAATCGAATCCTGGGCGCTGGAGCCTGGGGTTGGGAAGGTTGAGGAAGAGGTAGGCGTGGGGGGAGAAAGACGGGTCTGTACCCCTTTATAAAGGCGAAGAATATCGAACGCCTCCTCATGGGCCTTAAAGCTCGCCTATTCCCAAGGGATTGCCAACAACACGGTTGGATTACCCACGCCCATATTAATAAGGATCCCGTGATGAGGGGACATGATCTCTGCTTCGACAAGACGTGCCAATGGAAACCGCATCTCGAAACACGGAGCAGGAGGCTAAAAGACAGTTCGAAATAATGACCGGGCGGAGACGTGGTGCCTCACTACAAAAGATGTCAGTAGATGGGACTTGTTAAATATTATACTCTTTGCGGAGCTTGTTTTGCAGAGCCGGACACGTTCTCTGTGTTTGAGGACTATTTTGAATATTCGGAGGAGGAACCCGCCTTGCAATGCCGAACACAATCTGCGCGCCGGACACGTCGTCATTGAAGCCTGGTTCAGAGGCTACTGAGGGGGTCCTGAATTACGGGGTCCTCGGGCGTCCGGGCTATGTCACATGGGCCGGACTGATGGGCCATGAAGATACAAGATAGAAGACTTCCTCCCGTGTCCTGATGGGACTCTCCTTTGCGTGGAAGGCAAGCTTGGCGTTCGGATATGAAGATTCCTTCCTCTGTAAATGGACTCTATACAACTCTAGGCCCCTCCGGTGTCTATATAAACCGGAGGGGTTAGTCCATAGGGGAAATCACAATCATACAGGCTAGACATCTAGGGTTTAGTCATTACGATCTCGTGGTAGATCAACTCTTGTAATCCTTATATTCATCAAGATTAATCAAGCAGGAAGTAGGGTATTACCTCCATCAAGAGGGCCCAAACCTGGGTAAACATCGTGTCCCCCGTCTCCTGTTACCATCGACCTTAGACACACAGTTCGGGACCCCCTACCCGAGATCCGCCGGTTTTGACACCGACACACACCACAATCTGCATTCGCTCCTAGACTACCTCCCAAGCTCCACGCCGACGCTGGAGAAAATGTCATCGCAACAACAGAGCTCGACGATGCAGGTGATGGAAATATTCCCTAGAGGCAATAATAAAATGGTTATTATTATATTTCCGATAAAGATTCGACCGATAAAGATCTTCGCAGAATATGTAGGAACCAATATGGGCATCCAGGTCCCGCTATTGGTTATTGGCCGGAGAAGCGCCTCGGTCATGTCTACATCATTCTCGAACCCGTAGGGTCCACACGCTTAACGTTCGTTGACGACATAGTATTATATGAGTTGTGTGAAATAGTGAACGAATGTTGTTCGGAGTCCCGGATGAGATCACGAACATGATGAGGAGCTTCGGAATGGTCCGGAGGTTAAGATTGATATAAAGGATGATAGTATTTGGTCACCAGAAAGGTTTCGGGAAGTACATGGTAATTATCGGAGTGTCAGAAGGGGTTCTGAAAGGCCACCGGTAAGTGGTGGGCCTTATGGACCAAAGGAGGGAGCACACTGATACGTCCATTTTGCATCATGCTTTTATATCGATATTTATTGCATTATGGGCTGTTGTTACACATTATATCACAATACTTACACCTTTTCTCTCTTATTTTATAAGGTTTACACAAAGAGGGAGAATGCCGACAGCTCGAATTCTTGACTGGAAAAGGAGCAAATATTAGAGACCTATTCTGCACAACTCCAAAAGTCCTAAAACTTCACGGAGAATATTTTTGGAATATATAAAAAATATTGGGCGAAGAAAGTACCAGAGGGGGCCACCTGCCATCTACAAGGGTGGAGGGCGCGCCCTACCCCCTGGGCGTGCCCCCCGTCCTTGTGGGTCCCCCTAGCAGGCGCCCGACGCCTATCTTCTTCTATATGGTGTATTTTGACCTGGAAAAAATTAGAAGGAAGCTTTCGGGATGAAGCGCCACCATCTCGAGGCGAAACTTGGGTAGAACCAATCTAGGGCTCCGGTGGAGCTCTTGTGCCAGCGAAACTTCCCTCTGGGAGGGGGAAATCGAAGCCATCGTCATCACCAATGATTCTCTCTCAACATCTTCACCATCCGATCTTTGTCTCAAAACCTCAGATTGGTACATGTGGTTTGCTAGTAGTGTTGATTACTCCTTGTAGTTGATGCTAAGTGGTTTATTTGATGGAAGATCATATGTTCAGATCCTTAATGATAATTAATACTCCTCTGATTATGAACATGAATATGCATTGTGAGTAGTTATGTTTGTTCCTGAGGACAAGGGAGAAGTCTTGTTATAAGTAATCATGTGAATTTGGTATTCGTTCGATATTTTGATGAGATATATGTTGTCTTTCCTCTAGTGGTGTTATGTGAACATCGAGTACTTGACACTTCACCATTGTTTGGGCCTAGGGGAAGGCATTGGGAAGTAATAAGTAGATGATGGGTTGCTAGAGTGACAGAAGCTTAAACACTAGTTTATGCGTTGCTTTGTAAGGGGCTGATTTGGATCCATATGTTTCATGCTATGGTTAGATTTATCTTAATTCTTCTTTCATAGTTGTGGATGCTTGCTAGAGGGGTTAATCATAAGTGGGAGGCTTGTCTAAGGAAGGGAAGCACCCAAGCACCGGTCCACCCACATATCAAATTATCAAAGTAACGAACGCGAATCATATGAGCATGATGAAAACTAACTTGACAACAATTCCCATGTGTCCTCGGGAGCACTTTGCATTATATAAGAGTTCGTCCAAGCTTGTACTTTGCTACAAAAAGGATTGGGCCACCTTGTTGCACCTTATTTACTTTTGTTACTTGTTACCCGTTACGATTTATCTTATCACACAACTATCCGTTACCGATAATTTCAGTGCTTGCAGAGAATACCTTCTTGAAAACCGCTTGTCATTTCCTTCTGCTCCTCGTTGGGTTCGACACTCTTATCGAAAGGACTGGGATGGATCCCCTATACTTGTGGGTCATCTCACACCAGCCCACAAAGGGGGCTGGTGCGCCCCACCACCCCTGCCCATGCACCAAGGAAGGACGGAAGGAAAGGGGAGGCGCCCTAAGGCAGCCAACCTAGATGCTCATATTGGCTCCCACATATTCTACGAAGATCTTTATCGGTCAAACCGCATAACAACATACGTTGTTCCCTTTGTCATCGGTATGTTACTTGCCCGAGATTCGATCATCGGTATCACCATACCTAGTTCAATCTCGTTACCGGTAAGTCTCTTTACTTGTTCCGTAAAGCATCATCCCACAACTAACTCATTGGTCACATTGCTTGGAAGGCTTATAGTGATGTGCATTACCGAGAGGGCCCAGAGATACCTCTCCGACAATCGGAGTGACAAATCCTAATCCTGATCTATGCCAACTCAACAAACACCATCGGAGACACCTGTAGAGCATCTTTATAATCACCTAGTTACGTTGTAACGTTTGATAGCACACTAAGTGTTCCTCCGGTATTCGGGAGTTGCATAATCTCATAGTTAGAGGAACATGTATAAGTCATGCATGATGAAAGCAATAGCAAAAAACTAAACGAACATAGCGCTAGGCTAACGTATGGGTCTTGTCCATCACATCATTCTCTAATGATGTGATCCCGTTCATCAAATGACAACACATGTCTATGGCTAGGAAACATAACCATCTTTGTTAAACAAGCTAGTCAACTAGAGGCATACTAGGGTCACTCTGTTTGTCTATGTATTCACACATGTACTAAGTTTTCGGTTAATAAAATTCTAGCATATATAATAAACATTTATCATGATATAAGGAAATGTAAATAACAACTTTATTATTGCCTCTAGGGCACATTTCCTTCAAATTTGATATTTCAAGCTAATGCCCGGGTTGAGAGATATGAAGTCTCCAACAAGTTCTATAGCTGTAAGGTGGAGGAAAACCATTGTGTTAGTGAACACATACTCAAAATGTCTGGGTATCATAACCACTTGACTCAGCTGGGAATTGATCTCCCAGTTGAGAGTGTTATTGACAGAGTTCTTCAGTCACTGCCACCAAGCTACAATATCACTAGTTTCAAGACGGAGCATTAAGTGTTGATGGTTAGCAAGACCACTAGTTTCAAGAAAAAGGGCAAGGGAAAGAAAGGGAACTTCAAGAAGAATGGCAAGCAAGTTGCCACTCCCGTGAAGAAGCCCAAAGCTGGACCCAAGCCTGAAACTGAGTGCTTCTACTGCAAAGGGAATGGTCGCTGGAAGTGGAACTGCCCGAAATACTTGGCAGATAAGAAGGATGGCAAAGTGAACAAAGGTATATTTGATATACATTTTATTGATGTGTACCATACTAATGCTCATAGTAGCGCCTGGGTATTTGATACTGGTTCGGTTGTTCATATTTGTAACTCGAAATAGGAGATGCGGAATAAACGAAGATTGGTTAAGGATGAGGTGACGATGTGCGTTGGGAATGATTCCAAGGTCGATGTGATCGCCATCGCCATGCTACCTCTACGTCTACCTTCGGGATTAGTTTTAGACCTCAATAATTGTTATTGGGTGGCAGCGTTGAGTATGAACATTATATCTGGATCTTGTTTAATGCGAGACGGTTATTCATTTAAGTCAGAGAATAATGATTGTTCTCTTTATATGAGTAATATCTTTCATGGTCATGCACCTTTGATGAATGGTCTATTCTGGTTGAATCTCGATCGTAGTGATACAGATATTCATAATATTGATGCCAAAAGATGCAAAGTTGATAATGATAGTGCAACATACTTGTGACACTGCCGTTTAGGTCATCTTGGTGTAAAGCGCATGAAGAAACTCCATGCAGATGGACTTTTGGAATCACTTGATTATGAATCGTTGGATGCTTCCGAACCATGCCTCATGGGTAAGATGACTAAAACTCCATTCTCTGGAACAATGGAGCGATCCAATGACTTATTGGAAATAATACATACTGATGGATGCGGTCCAATGAGTGTCGAGGCACGCGGCGGGTATCGTTATTTTCTAACCTTCACAGATGATTTGAATAGGTATGGATATATCTACTTGATGAAACACAAGTCTGAAACATTTGAAAAGTTCAAAGAATTTTAGAGTGAAGTGGAGAATCATCATAACAATAAAATAAAGTTTCTACGATCTGATTGCGGAGGCGAATATTTGAGCTACGAGTTTGGCCTTCATTTGTAACAATGTGGAATTGTTTCACAACTCACGCCACCTAGAACACCACACCGTAATGGTGTGTCCAAACATCGTAACCGTACTTTATTAGATAGGTGCGTTCTATGATGCCTCTTACCAATTTGCCTTTATCATTTTGGGGTTATGTGATGTCTACTACGCATCCTTCTTCTTGTAGACGTTGTTGGGCCTCCAAGTGCAGAGGTTTGTAGGACAGTAGCAAATTTCCCTCAAGTGGATGACCTAAGATTTCTCAATCCGTGGGAGGCGTAGGATGAAGATGGTCTCTCTCAAACAACCCTGCAACCAAATAACAAAGAGTCTCTTGTGTCCCCAACACACCCAATACAATGGTAAATTGTATAGGTGCACTAGTCTCTTGAGGCCATGAAATCTAATATAGGATCCATGTATGAGAACAAAGTATGGACTTTGGTGGATTTGCCCGATGGTTGGCAAGCCATTGAGAATAAATGGATCTTCAAGAAGAAGACATACGTTGATGGTAATATCACTGTCTATAAAGCTCGACTTGTCGCGAAAGGTTTTTGACAAGTGCAAGGGGTTGACTACGATGAGACTTTCTCACCCGTAGAGATGCTTAAGTCTGTCCGAATCATGTTAGCAATTGCAGCATTTTATGATTATGAAATCTAGCAAATGGATGTCAGAACTGCATTCCTTAACGGGTTTCTTAAAGAAGAGTTGTATATGATGCAACCAGAAGGTTTTGTCGATCTGAAAGGGGCTAACAAAGTGTGCAAGCTCCAGCGATCCATTTATGGACTGTTGCAAGCATCTCGGAGTTGGAATATATGCTTTGATGATGTGATCAAAGCATATGGTTATATGCAGACTTACGCTGAACCCTGTATTTACAAGAAAGTGAGTGGGAGCACTGTAGCATTTCTGATATTATATGTAGATGACATATTATTGATTGGAAATGATATAGAATTTCTGGATATCATAAAAGGATACTTGAATAAGAATTTTTCAATGAAAGACCTCGGTGAAGCTGCTTATATATTGGGAATCAAGATCTATAGGGATAGATCGAGACACTTAATAGGAATTTCATAGAGCACATCCCTTGACAAGGTTCTGAATAAGTTCAAAATGAACCAGTTAAAGAAAGGGTTCTTGCCTGTGTTGCAAGGTGTGAAATTGAGTCAGACTCAAAGTCCGACCACGACAGAAGATAGAGAGAGAATGGAAGTCATTCCCTATGCCTCAACCATATGTTCTATGTATGCCATGCTGTGTACCAGACCTGATGTGTGCCTTGCCATGAGTCTGACAAGGGGTATGAAGTCTACTACACAACCTTCTTCTTGTAGACGTTGTTGGGCCTCCAAGTGCAGAGGTTTGTAGGACAGTAGCAAATTTCCCTCAAGTGGAGGACCTAAGGTTTATCAATCCCTGGGAGGCGTAGGTTGCAGATGGTCTCTCTCAAGCAACCCTGCAACCAAATAACAAAGAGTCTCTTGTGTCCCCAACACACCCAATACAATGGTAAATTGTATAGGTGCACTAGTTCGGCCAAGAGATGGTGATACAAGTGTAATATGAATGGTAGATATAGGTTTTTGTAATCTGAAAATATAAAAACAGCAAGGTAACTAATGATAAAAGTGAGCGTAAACGGTATTGCAATGCTAGGAAACAAGGCCTAGGGTTCATACTTTCACTAGTGCAAGTTCTCTCAACAATAATAACATAATTGGATCATATAAATATCCCTCAACATGCAACAAAGAGTCACTCCAAAGTCACTAATAGCGGAGAACAAACGAAGAGATTATGGTAGGGTATGAAACCACCTCAAAGTTATTCTTTCGGATCGATTTATTCAAGAGTTCGTACTAGAATAACACTTTAAGATACAAATCAACCAAAACCCTAATGTCACCTAGATACTCCAATGTCACCTCAAGTATCCGTGTGTATGATTGTACGATATGCATCACACAATCTCAGATTCATCTATTCAAACCAACACAAAGTACTTCAAAGAGTGCCCAAAGTTTCTACCGGAGAGTCAAGACGAAAACGTGTGCCAACCCCTATGCATAGGTTCATGGGCGGAACCCGCAAGTTGATCACCAAAACATACATCAAGTGAATCACGTGATATCCCATTGTCACCACAGATATGCACGGCAAGACATACATCAAGTGTTCTCAAATCCTTAAAGACTCAATCCGATAAGATAACTTCAAAGGGAAAACTCAATCCATTACAAGAGAGTAGAGGGGGAGAAGCATCATAAAATCCAACTATAATAGCAAAGCTCGCGATACATCAAGATCGTGCCAAATCAAGAACACGAGAGAGGGAGATCAAACACATAGCTACTGGTACATAACCTCAGCCCCGAGGGTGAACTACTCCCTCCTCGTCATGGAGAGTGCCGGGATGATGAAGATGACCACCGGTGAGGGATCCTCCCTCCGGCAGGGTGCCGGAACAGGGTCCCAATTGGTTTTTGGTGGCTACAAAGGCTTGCGGCGGCGGAACTCCCGATCTATTCTGTTCCCCGAAGGTTTTAGGGGATATTGGTATATATAGGAGGAAGAAATACGTCAGGAGAGCCACGAGGGGCCCACGAGGGTGGACGGCGCGCCCAGGGGGGTGGGCGCCCCCCCTGCCTCATGCCTTCCTCGTTGATTCTCTGACGTGCACTCCAAGTCCCCCAGATTGCTTTCTTTCCAAAAATAACTTTCCCAAAGGTTTCATTCCGTTTGGTCTCCGTTTGATATTCCTTTTCTGCGAAACACTGAAACAAGGGAAAAACAGGAACTGGCACTGGGCTCTGGGTTAATAGGTTAGTCCCAAAAGTGATATAAAAGTGCATAGTAAAGCCCATAAAACATCCAAGATGTATAATATAATAGCATGAATACTTCATAAATTATAGATACATTGGAGACGTATCATTATGCATTAGAGACAGCTGCATTCACATTAAATAGGGCACCATCTAAATCCATTGAGACGAGACCGTATGAACTGTGGTTTGGCAAGAAAAATAAGCTGTCGTTTCTTAAAGTTTGGGGATGCAACACTTATGTCAAAAGGCTTCAGCCTGATAAGCTCGAAGCCAAATCGGAGAAGCGTGTCTTCATACCCTAAAGACACTATTGGGTACACCTTCTACCAAAGATCTGAAGGCAAGATCTTTGTTGCTAAGAATGGGTCATTTCTAGAGAAGGAGTTTCTCTCAAAAGAAGTGAGTGGAAGGAAAGTAGAACTTGATGAGGTAATTGTACCTTCTCTCGAATTGGAAAGTAGCACATCAGAGAAAACCATTCCCATGATGCCTACACCAACTAAAAAGGAAGCTAATGATAATGATCATGAAACTTTAGATCAAGTTACTACTGAACCTCGTAGGTCGACCAGAGCACATACCGCACCAGAGTGGTACGGTAATCCTGTCCTAGAAGTCATGTTGTTAGACAATGGTGAACCTGCGAACTATGAAGAAGCTATGATGAGCCCAGATTCCAACAAATGGCTTGAGGCCATGAAATCTAATATAGGATCCATGTATGAGAACAAAGTATGGACTTTGGTGGATTTGCCCGATGGTTGGCAAGCCATTGAGAATAAATGGATCTTCAAGAAGAAGACATACGCTGATGGTAATATCACTGTCTATAAAGCTCGACTTGTCGCAAAAGGTTTTTGACAAGTGCAAGGGGTTGACTACGATGAGACATTCTCACCCGTAGAGATGCTTAAGTCTGTCCGAATCATGTTAGCAATTGCAGCATTTTATGATTATGAAATCTAGCAAATGGATGTCAGAACTGCATTCCTTAACGGGTTTCTTAAAGAAGAGTTGTATATGATGCAACCAGAAGGTTTTGTCGATCTGAAAGGGGCTAACAAAGTGTGCAAGCTCCAGCGATCCATTTATGGACTATTGCAAGCATCTCGGAGTTGGAATATACGCTTTGATGATGTGATCAAAGCATATGGTTATGTGCAGACTTACGCTGAAACCTGTATTTACAAGAAAGTGAGTGGGAGCACTGTAGCATTTCTGATATTATATGTAGATGACATATTATTGATTGGGAATGATATAGAATTTCTGGATATCATAAAAGGATACTTGAATAAGAATTTTTCAATGAAAGACCTCGGTGAAGCTGCTTATATATTGGGAATCAAGATCTATAGGGATAGATCGAGACACTTAATAGGACTTTCATAGAGCACATACCTTGACAAAGTTCTGAATAAGTTCAAAATGAACCAGTCAAAGAAAGGGTTCTTGCCTGTGTTGCAAGGTGTGAAATTGAGTCAGACTCAAAGTCCGACCACGGCAGAAGATAGAGAGAGAATGAAAGTCATTCCCTATGCCTCAGCCATATGTTCTATATATGCCATGCTGTGTACCAGACCTCATGTGTGCCTTGCCATGAGTCTGGCAAGGGGGTATGATGTCTACTACACAACCTTCTTCTTGTAGACGTAGTTGGGCCTCCAAGTGCAGAGGTTTGTAGGACAGTAGCAAATTTCCCTCAAGTGGATGACCTAAGGTTTATCAATCCGTGGGAGGCGTAGGTTGAAGATGGTCTCTCTCAAGCAACCCTGCAACCAAATAACAAAGAGTCTCTTGTGTCCCCAACACACCCAATACAATGGTAAATTGTATAGGTGCACTAGTTCGGCCAAGAGATGGTGATACAAGTGTAATATGGATGGTAGATATTGGTTTTTATAATTGGAAAATATAAAAACAGCAAGGTAACTAATGATAAAAGTGAGCGTAAACGGTATTGCAATGCTAGGAAACAAGGCCTAGGGTTCATACTTTCACTAGTGCAAGTTCTCTCAACAATAATAACATAATTGGATCATATAAATATCCCTCAACATGCAACAAAGAGTCACTCCAAAGTCACTAATAGCGGAGAAAAAACGAAGAGATTATGGTACGGTACGAAACCACCTCAAAGTTATTGTTTCTGATCGATCTATTCAGGAGTCCGTAGTAAAATAACATGAAGCTATTCTTTCCGTTCGATCTATCATAGAGTTCGTACTAGAATAACACCTTAAGACACAAATCAAGCAAAACCCTAATGTCACCTAGATACTCCAATGTCACCTCAAGTATCCGTGGGTATGATTATATGATATGCATCACACAATCTCATATTCATCTATTCAACCAACACAAAGAACTTCAAAGAGTTCCCCAAAGTTTCTACCGGAGAGTCAAGACGAAAACGTGTGCCAACCCCTATGCATAGGTTCATGGGTGGAACCCGCAAGTTGATCACCAAAACATACATCAAGTGGATCACGTGATATCCCATTGTCACCACAGATAAGCACAACAAGTCATACATCAAGTGTTCTCAGATCCTTAAAGACTCAATCCGATAAGATAACTTCAAAGGAAAAACTCAATCCATTACAAGAGAGTAGAGGGGGAGAAACATCATAAGATCCAACTATAATAGCAAAGCTCGCGATACATCAAGATCATATCACCTCAAGAACACGAGAGAGAGAGATCAAACACATAGCTACTGGTACATACCCTCAGCCCTGAGGGTGAACTACTCCCTCCTCGTCATGGAGAGCGCCGGGATGATGAAGATGGCCACCGGTGAGGGATCCCCCCTCCGGCAGGGTGCCGGAACAGGGTCCCGATTGGTTTTTGGTGGCTACAAAGGCTTGCAGCGGCGGAACTCCCGATCTATTCTATTCCCCGAAGGTTTTAGGGTATATTGGTATATATAGGAGGAAGAAATACGTCAAGGGAGCCACGAGGGTGGAGGGCGCGCCCGGGGGGGTGGGCGCGCCCCCCTGCCTCGTGCCTTCCTCGTTGATTCCCGGACGTGCACTCCAAGTCTCCCGTATTGCTTTCTTTCCAAAAATAACTTTTCCGAAGGTTTCATTCCGTTTGGACTCCGTTTGATATTCCTTTTCTGCGAAACACTAAAACAAGGGAAAAAACAGAAACTGGCACTGGGCTCTGGTTCAATAGGTTAGTCCCAAATGTAATATAAACATGTAAAATAAAGCCCATAAACATCCAAAACAGATAATATAATAGCATGGAACAATAAAAAATTATAGATACGTTGGAGACGTATCAGCATCCCCAAGCTTAATTCCTGCTCGTCCTCGAGTAGGTAAATGATAAAAACAGAATTTTTGATGTGGAATGCTACCTAACATATTTATCAATGTAATATTCTTTATTGTGGCAAGAATATTTAGATCCATAAGATTCAAAACAAGAGTTTAATGTTGACATGAAAACAATAATACTTCAAGCATACTAACAAAGCAATCATGTCTTCTCAAAATAACATGGCCAAAGCAAGCTATCCCTACAAAATCATATAGTCTAGCTATGCTCTATCTTCATCACACAAAATATTTAAATCATGCACAACCCCGATGACAAGCCAAGCAGTTGTTTCATACTTTTGATGTTCTCAAACTTTTTCAATCTTAACGCAATACATGAGCGTGAGCCATGGACATAGCACTATAGGTGGAATAGAATGGTGGTTGTGGAGAAGACAAAAAGGAGAAGATAGTCTCACATCAACTAGGCATATCAACGGGCTATGGAGATGCCCATCAATAGATATCAATGTGACTGAGTAGGGATTGCCATGCAACGGATGCACTAGAGCTATAAGTGTATGAAAGCTCAAAAAGAAACTAAGTGGGTGTGCATCCAACTCGCTTGCTCACGAAGACCTAGGGCAGTTTGAGGAAGCCCATCATTGGAATATACAAGCCGAGTTCTATAATGAAAGATTCCCACTAGTATATGAAAGTGACAACATAGGAGATTCTCTATCATGAAGATCATGGTGCTACTTTGAAGCACAAGTGTGGTAAAAGGATAGTAGCATTGCCCCTTCTCTCGTTTTCTCTCATTTTTTTGTTTTTTTTGTTTTTTTGCCTTCTCTTTTTTTGGCCTCTTTTTTCTTTTTTTTTTATATTTTTCGTCCGGAGTCTCATCCCGACTTGTGGGGGAATCATAGTCTCCATAATCCTTTCCTCACTGGGACAATGCTCTAATAATGATGATCATCACACTTTTATTTACTTACAACTCAAGAATTACAACTCAATACTCAGAACAAGATATGACGCTATATGAATGCCTCTGGTGGTGTACCGGGATGTGCAATGACTCATGAGTGACATGTATGAAAGAATTGTGAATGGTGGCTTTGCCACAAATACGATGTCAACTACATGATCATGCAAAGCAATATGACAATGATGGAGCGTGTCATAATAAACGGAACGGTGGAAAGTTGCATGGCAATATATCTCGGAATGGCTATGGAAATGCCATAATAGGTAGGTATGGTGGCTGTTTTGAGGAAGATATATGGTGGGTGTATGATACCGGCGAAAGGTGCGCGGTATTTAGAGAGGCTAGCAATGGTGGAAGGGTGAGAGTGCGTATAATCAATGGACTCAACATTAGTCATAAAGAACTCACATAATTATTGCAAAAATCTATTAGTTATCGAAACAAAGTACTACGCGCATGCTCCTAGGGGGATAGATTGGTAGGAAAAGACCATCGCTCGTCCCCGACCGCCACTCATAAGGAGGACAATCAATAAATAAATCATGCTCCGACTTCATCACATGACGGTTCACCATACGTGCATGCTACGGGAATCACAAACTTTAGAACAAGTATTTCTCGAATTCACAACTACTCAACTAGCATGACTCTAATATCACCATCTTTATATCTCAAAACAATCATAAAGAATCAAACTTCTCATAGTATTCAATGCACTTTATATGATAGTTTTTATTATACCCATCTTGGATGCTCATCGCATTAGGACTAAATTCATAACCAAAGCTAATTATCATGCTGTTCTAAAGACTCTCAAAATAATATAAGTGAAGCATGAGACTTCATAAATTTCTTCAAAATAAATCCACCGCCGTGCTCTAAAAGATATAAGTGAAGCACTAGAGCAAACGACAAACTACTTCGAAAGATATAAGTGAAGATCAATGAGTAGTTTAATAATTATGCAACTATGTGAAGACTCTCCCATTTAAGAATTTCAGATCTTGGTACTTTATTCAAACAGCAAGCAAAGCTAAATAAAATAAAATGACGCTCCAAGCAAAACACATATCATGTGGTGAATAAAAATATAGCTCCAAGTAAAGTTACCGATGAACGAAGACGAAAGAGGGGATGCCATCCGGGGCATCCCCAATCTTAGGGTGTTGGTTGTCCTTGAATATTACCTTGGGGTGCCTTGGGCATCCCCAAAGTTAGGCTCTTGCCACTCCTTATTCCATAGTCCATCGAATCTTTACCCAAAACTTGAAAACTTCACAACACAAAGCTTAACAGAAAATCTCGTGAGCTCCGTTAGCGAAAGAAAACAAAACACCACTTCATGGTACTGTAATGAACTCATTCTTTATTTATGTTGGTGTTAAACCTACTGTGTTCCTACTTCTCTATGGTTTATAAACTATTTTACTAGCCATAGATTCATCAAAATAAGCAAACAACACACGAAAAACAGAATCTGTCAAAAACAGAACAGTCTGTAGTAATCTATAACTAACGCAAACTTCTGGAACTCCAAAAATTCTACCAAACTAGGAAGACATAGACAATTTGTTTATTGATCTTCTGCAATTGGAATCAGTATTTTATCACGTTCTGGTGATTTTAAACAATTGTTTTCGTGAACAGAAAGTTTCTGGAATTTTCAGCAAGATCAAATAACTATCATCCAAGAAGATCCTATAGGTCTTACTTGGCACAAACACTAATTAAAACACAAACCACATCTAAACAGAAGCTAGATGATTTATTTACTACTAAGCAGAACCAAAAAGCAAGAAACAAAAATAAAATTGGGTTGCCTCCCAACAAGCGCTAACGTTTAACGCCCCTAGCTAGGCATGATGATTTCAATGATGCTCACATAAAAGATGAATTGAAACATAAAGAGAGCATCATGAAGAATATGACTAGCACATTTAAGTCTAACCAACTTCCTATGCATAGGGATTTTGTGAGAAAACAACTTATGGGAACAATAATCAACTAGCATAGGAAGGCAAAGCAAGCATAACTTCAAGATTTTCAACACATAGAGAGGAAACTTGATATTATTGCAACTCCTACAAGCATATATTTCTCCCTCATAATAATTTTCAGTAGCATCATGAATGAATTCAACAATATAACCAGCACATAAAGCATTATTTTCATGATCTACTTGCATAGAAATTTTCCTACTCTCCACGTAAGAAAATTTATTTTCATCAATAGTAGTGGGAGCAAACTCAACAAAATAATTATCATGTGATTGAAAATTAAGATCAAGATGACAAGTTTCTGTTGGAAATATGCCCTAGAGGCAATAATAAATGGTTATTATTATATTTCTGTGTTCATGATAATAGTCTTTTATTCATGCTATAATTGTATTGTCCGGAAATCGTAATACATGTGTGAATACATAGACCACAACCTGTCCCTAGTAAGCCTCTAGTTGACTAGCTCGTTGATCAACAGATAGTCATGGTTTCCTGACTATGGACATAGGATGTCACTGATAACGGGATCACATCATTAGGAGAATGATGTGATGGACAAGACCCAACCTAAGCATAGCATAAAAGATCGTGTAGTTTCGTTTGCTAGAGCTTTTCCAATGTCAAGTATCTTTTCCTTAGACCATGAGATCGTGCAACTCCTGGATACCGTAGGAGTGCTTTGGGTGTGCCAAACGTCACAACGTAACTGGGTGACTATAAAGGTGCATTACGGGTATCTCCGAAAGTGTCTGTTGGGTTGGCACGGATCGAGACTGGGATTTGTCACTCCGTGTAAACGGAGAGGTATCTCTGGGCCCACTCGGTAATGCATCATCATAATGAGCTCAATGTGACTAAGGCGTTAGTCACGGGATCATGCATTGCGGTACGAGTAAAGAGACTTGCCGGTAACGAGATTGAACTAGGTATTGGGATACCGACGATCGAATCTCGGGCAAGTAACATACCGATTGACAAAGGGAATTGCATACGGATTGATTGAATCCTCGACACCGTGGTTCACCCGATGATATCATCGTGGAACATGTGGGAGCCAACATGGGTATCCAGATCCCGCTGTTGGTTATTGACCGGAGAGGCGTCTCGGTCATGTCTGCATGTCTCCCGAACCCGTAGGGTCTACACACTTAAGGTCCGGTGACGCTAGGGTTGTAGAGATATATGTATGCGGAAACCCGAAAGTTGTTCGGAGTCCCGGATGAGATCCCGGACGTCACGAGAGGTTCCGGAATGGTCCGGAGGTGAAGAATTATATATAGGAAGTCCAGTTTTGGCCACCGGGAAAGTTTCGGGGGTTATCGGTATTGTACCGGGACCACCGGAAGGGTCCCGGGGGTCCACCGGGTGGGGCCACCTGTCCCGGAGGGCCCCGTGGGCTGAAAGTGGAGGGGAACCAGCCCCTAATGGGCTGGGGCGCCACCTTGGGCCTCCCCCCCATGCGCCTAGGGTTGGGAACCCTAGGGGGGGAGTTCCCCCTTGCCTTGGGGGGCAAGGCAACCCCTTCCCCCCTTGGCCGCCGCCCCCCCCCTTGGAGATCCCATCTCCTAGGGCTGCGCACCCCCCTTGGGGGCCTATATAAAGGGGGGGAGGGAGGGCAGCACACTACAGCCTTTGGCGCCTCCCTCCTCCCCTGCAACACCTCTCTCTCTCGCGCAGAAGCTCGGCGAAGCCCTGCCGGAGAGCCGCTACATCCACCACCACGCCGTCGTGCTGTTGGATCTCCATCAACCTCTCCTCCCCCCTTGCTGGATCAAGAAAGGAGGAGACGTCGCTGCACCGTACGTGTGTTGAACGCGGAGGTGCCGTACGTTCGGCACTCGGTCATCGGTGATTTGGATCACGGCGAGTACGACTCCGTCATCCACGTTCATTGGAACGCTTCCGCTCGCGATCTACAACGGTATGTAGATGCACTCCCTTCCCTCGTTGCTAGTAGACTCCATAGATGCATCTTGGTGAGCGTAGGAAAATTTTAAAATTATGCTACGATTCCCAACAGTGGCATCATGAGCCAGGCCTATGCGTAGTTACTATGCACGAGTAGAACACAAAGAAGTTGTGGGCGTTGATGTTGCCAATTCTTCTTGCCGCTACTAGTCGTTTCTTGTTTCGGCGGCATTGTAGGATGAAGCGGCCCGGACCGACCTTACACGTACGCTTACGTGAGACAGGTTCCACCGACTGACATGCACTAGTTGCATAAGGTGGCTAGCGGGTGTCTGTCTCTCCTACTTTAGTCGGAACGGATTCGATGAAAAGGGTCCTTATGAAGGGTAAATAGAAATTGGCAAATCACGTTGTGGTCATACGTAGGTAAGAAATCGTTCTTGCTAGAAACCTACAAACCACGTAAAAACTTGCAACAACAATTAGAGGACGTCTAACTTGTTTTTGCAGCAAGTGATATATGTGATATGATATGGCCAGAAGATGTGATGAATGATATATGTGATGTATGAGATTGATCATATTCTTGTAATAGGAATCACGACTTGCATGTCGATGAGTATGACAACCGGCAGGAGCCATAGGAGTTGTCTTTATTATTTTGCATGACCTGCGTGTCATTGAATAACGCCATGTAATTTACTTTACTTTGTTGCTAAACGGTTAGCCATAGAAGTAGAAGTAATCGTTGGCGTGACAACTTCATGAAGACACAATGATGGAGATCATGATGATGGAGATCATGGTGTCATGCCGGTGACGAAGATGATCATGGTGCCCCGAAGATGGAGATCAAAGGAGCATGATGATATTGGCCATATCATGTCACTATTTGATTGCATGTGATGTTTATCATGTTTTTGCATCTTATTTGCTTAGAACGACGGTAGCAAGTAGGATGATCCCTTATAATAATTTCAAGAAAGTGTTCACCCTAACTGTGCACCGTTGCGAAGGTTCGTCGTTTCGAAGCACCACGTGATGATCGGGTGTGATAGATTCTTACGTTCGCATACAACGGGTGTTGACGAGCCTAGCATGTACAGACATGGCCTCGAAACACACGCAATACACTTAGGTTGACTTGACGAGCCTAGCATGTACAGACATGGCCTCGGAACACGGAGGACCGAAAGGTCGAGCATGAGTCGTATAGAAGATACGATCAACATGGAGATGTTCACCGATCTTGACTAGTCCGTCTCACGTGATGATCGGACACGGCCTGGTTGAGTTCGGATCATGTTTCACTTAGATAACTAGAGGGATGTCTATCTGAGTGGGAGTTCATTAAATAATTTGATTATATGAACTTAATTATCATGAACTTAGTCTAAAATCTTTACACTATGTATTGTAGATCAAATGGCCCACGTTGTCCTCAATTTCAACGCGTTCCTAGAGAAAACCAAGCTGAAAGATGATGGCAGCAACTATACGGACTGGGTCCGGAACCTGAGGATCATCCTCATAGCAGCCAAGAAAGATTATGTCTTAGAAGCACCGCTAGGTGAAGCACCAATCCCTGAGAACCAAGACGTTATGAACGCTTGGCAGCAGCGTGCTGATGATTACTCCCTCGTTCAGTGCGGCATGCTTTACAGCTTAGAACCGGGTCTCCAAAAGCGTTTTGAGAAACATGGAGCATATGAGATGTTCGAGGAGCTGAAACTGGTTTTTCAAGCTCATGCCCGGGTCGAGAGATATGATGTCTCCGACAAGTTCTTCAGCTGTAAAATGGAGGAGAACAGTTCTGTTAGTGAGCACATACTCAGAATGTCTGGGTTGCACAACCGCTTGTCTCAGCTGGGAGTTAATCTCCCGGATGACGCGGTCATTGACAGAATCCTCCAGTCGCTTCCACCAAGCTACAAGAGCTTTGTGATGAACTACAATATGCAGGGGATGGAAAAGACCATTCCCGAGGTGTATTCAATGCTGAAATCAGCTGAGGTAGAGATCAGAAAAGAACATCAAGTGTTGATGGTGAATAAAACCACTAAGTTCAAGAAGGGCAAGGGTAAGAAGAACTTCAAGAAGGACGGCAAGGCGGTTGCCACGCCCGGTAAGCCAGTTACCGGGAAGAAGTCAAAGAATGGACCCAAGCCCGAGACTGAGTGCTTTTATTGCAAGGGAAGTGGTCACTGGAAGCGGAACTGCCCCAAATATTTAGCGGACAAGAAGAAGGCCGGCAACACCCAAGGTATATGTGATATACAAGTAATTGATGTGTACCTTACCAGTACTCGTAGTAGCTCCTGGGTATTTGATACCGGTGCGGTTGCTCATATTTGTAACTCAAATCAGGAACTACGGAATAAACGGAGACTGGCAAAAGACGAGGTGACGATGCGCGTCGGGAATGGTTCCAAGGTCGATGTGATCGCCGTCGGCACGCTACCTCTGCATCTACCCACGGGATTAGTTATAAACCTCAATAATTGTTATTTAGTGCCAGCTTTGAGCATGAACATTGTATCTGGATCTCGTTTAATTCGAGATGGCTACTCATTTAAATCTGAGAATAATGGTTGTTCTATTTATTTGAGAGATATGTTTTATGGTCATGCCCCGCTGGTCAATGGTTTATTTTTGATGAATCTCGAACGTGATGCTACACATGTTCATAGTGTGAATACCAAAAGATGTAAAGTTGATAACGATAGTCCCACATACTTGTGGCACTGCCGCCTTGGTCACATTGGTGTCAAGCGCATGAAGAAGCTCCATGCAGATGGACTTTTGGAGTCTCTTGATTACGAATCATTTGACACGTGCGAACCATGCCTCATGGGTAAGATGACCAAGACTCCGTTCTCCGGAACAATGGAGCGAGCAACCAACTTATTGGAAATCATACATACCGATGTGTGCGGTCCAATGAGTGTTGAGGCTCGCGGAGGATATCGTTATGTTCTCACTCTCACTGATGATTTAAGTAGATATGGGTATGTCTACCTAATGAAACACAAGTCTGAAACCTTTGAAAAGTTCAAGGAATTTCAGAGTGAAGTCGAGAATCAACGTGACAGGAAAATAAAATTCTTACGATCAGATCGTGGTGGAGAATATTTAAGTCACGAATTTGGTACACACTTAAGGAAATGTGGAATAGTTTCACAACTCACGCCGCCTGGAACACCTCAGAGAAATGGTGTGTCCGAACGTCGTAATCGCACTCTATTAGATATGGTGCGATCTATGATGTCTCTTACCGATTTGCCGCTCTCATTTTGGGGTTATGCTTTAGAGACTGCCGCATTCACTTTAAATAGGGCACCGTCTAAATCCGTTGAGACGACACCGTATGAATTATGGTTTGGGAAGAAACCTAAGCTGTCGTTTCTAAAAGTTTGGGGATGCGATGCTTATGTCAAGAAACTTCAACCTGAAAAGCTCGAACCCAAATCGGAAAAATGCGTCTTCATAGGATACCCTAAGGAAACTATTGGGTATACCTTCTACCTCAGATCCGAAGGCAAGATCTTCGTTGCCAAGAACGGGTCCTTTCTAGAGAAGGAGTTTCTCTCGAAAGAATTGAGTGGGAGGAAAGTGGAACTTGATGAGGTGATAGTCACCCCTTCCGAACCGGAAAGTAGCGCAGCGCGGGAAAATGTTCCTGTGGTGCCTACACCGACTGGGGAGGAAGTTAATGATGATGATCATGAAGCTTCAGATCAAGTTACTGAACTTCGTAGGTCCACAAGGACACGTTCCGCACCAGAGTGGTACGGCAACCCTGTCCTGGAAATCATGTTGTTAGACAACGGTGAACCTTCGAACTATGAAGAAGCAATGGCGGGCCCGGATTCCGACAAATGGCTAGAAGCCATGAAATCCGAGATAGAATCCATGTATGAAAACAAAGTATGGACTTTGACTGACTTGCCCGATGAGCGGCGAGCCATAGAAAACAAATGGATCTTTAAGAAGAAGATGGACGCAGATGGTAATGTGACCATCTACAAAGCTCGACTTGTCGCTAAGGGTTATCGACAAGTTCAAGGGGTTGACTACGATGAGACTTTCTCACCCGTAGCGAAGCTGAAGTCCGTCCGAATCATGTTAGCAATTGCCGCATACTATGATTATGAGATATGGCAGATGGACGTCAAAACGGCATTCCTTAACGGCTTCCTTAAGGAAGAGTTGTATATGATGCAGCCGGAAGGTTTTGTCGATCCTAATAATGCTAACAAAGTATGCAAGCTCCAGCGCTCAATCTATGGGCTGGTGCAAGCATCTCGGAGTTGGAACATTCGCTTTGATGAGATGATCAAAGCGTTTGGGTTTACACAGACTTATGGAGAAGCCTGTGTTTACAAGAAAGTGAGTGGGAGCTCTGTAGCATTTCTCATATTATATGTGGATGACATATTATTGATGGGAAATGATATAGAATTCTTGGAAAGTATAAAGGCCTATTTGAATAAGTGTTTTTCAATGAAGGACCTTGGAGAAGCTGCTTACATATTAGGCATCAAGATCTATAGAGATAGATCAAGACGCCTCATTGGTCTTTCACAGAGTACATACCTTGACAAGATATTGAAGAAGTTCAGTATGGATCAGTCCAAGAAGGGGTTCTTGCCTGTATTGCAAGGTGTGCAATTGAGCACGGCTCAATGCCCGACCACGGCAGGAGATATAGAAGAGATGAGTGTCATCCCCTATGCCTCGGCCATAGGGTCTATTATGTATGCCATGCTGTGTACCAGACCTGATGTAAACCTTGCCGTAAGTTTGGTAGGAAGGTACCAAAGTAATCCCGGCAAGGAACACTAGACAGCGGTCAAGAATATCCTGAAGTACCTAAAGAGGACTAAGGATATGTTTCTCGTTTATGGAGGTGACGAAGAGCTCGTCGTAAAGGGTTACGTCGACGCTAGCTTCGACACAGATCCGGATGACTCGAAATCACAGACCGGATACGTGTATATTTTGAATAGAGGAGCAGTAAGCTGGTGCAGTTGCAAGCAAAGCGTCGTGGCGGGATCTACATGTGAAGCGGAATACATGGCAGCCTCGGAGGCAGCACAGGAAGCAGTCTGGATGAAGGAGTTCATTACCGACCTAGGGGTGATTCCCAATGCGTCGGGCCCGATGACTCTCTTCTGTGACAACACTGGAGCTATTGCCCTTGCGAAGGAGCCCAGGTTTCACAGGAAGACCAGGCATATCAAGCGTCGCTTCAACTCCATTCGTGAAAGTGTTCAAAATGGAGACATAGATATTTGTAAAGTACACACGGACCTGAATGTAGCAGATCCGTTGACTAAACCTCTCCCTAGGGCAAAACATGATCAACACCAGGACGCAATGGGTGTTCGATTCATCACAATGTAACTAGATTATTGACTCTAGTGCAAGTGGGAGACTGTTGGAAATATGCCCTAGAGGCAATAATAAATGGTTATTATTATATTTCTGTGTTCATGATAATAGTCTTTTATTCATGCTATAATTGTATTGTCCGGAAATCGTAATACATGTGTGAATACATAGACCACAACCTGTCCCTAGTAAGCCTCTAGTTGACTAGCTCGTTGATCAACAGATAGTCATGGTTTCCTGACTATGGACATAGGATGTCACTGATAACGGGATCACACCATTAGGAGAATGATGTGATGGACAAGACCCAACCTAAGCATAGCATAAAAGATCGTGTAGTTTCGTTTGCTAGAGCTTTTCCAATGTCAAGTATCTTTTCCTTAGACCATGAGATCGTGCAACTCCCGGATACCGTAGGAGTGCTTTGGGTGTGCCAAACGTCACAATGTAACTGGGTGACTATAAAGGTGCATTACGGGTATCTCCGAAAGTGTCTGTTGGGTTGGCACGGATCGAGACTGGGATTTGTCACTCCGTGTAAACGGAGAGGTATCTCTGGGCCCACTCGGTAATGCATCATCATAATGAGCTCAATGTGACTAAGGCGTTAGTCACGGGATCATGCATTGCGGTACGAGTAAAGAGACTTGCCGGTAACGAGATTGAACTAGGTATTGGGATACCGACGATCGAATCTCGGGCAAGTAACATACCGATTGACAAAGGGAATTGCATACGGATTGATTGAATCCTCGACACCGTGGTTCACCCGATGATATCATCGTGGAACATGTGGGAGCCAACATGGGTATCCAGATCCCGCTGTTGGTTATTGACCGGAGAGGCGTCTCGGTCATGTCTGCATGTCTCCCGAACCCGTAGGGTCTACACACTTAAGGTCCGGTGACGCTAGGGTTGTAGAGATATATGTATGCGGAAACCCGAAAGTTGTTTGGAGTCCCGGATGAGATCCCGGACGTCACGAGAGGTTCCGAAATGGTCCGGAGGTGAAGAATTATATATAGGAAGTCCAGTTTTGGCCACCGGGAAAGTTTCGGGGGTTATCGGTATTGTACCGGGACCACCGGAAGGGTCCCGGGGGTCCACCGGGTGGGGCCACCTGTCCCGGAGGGCCCCATGGGCTGAAAGTGGAGGGGAACCAGCCCCTAATGGGCTGGGGCGCCACCTTGGGCCTCCCCCCCATGCGCCTAGGGTTGGGAACCCTAGTGGGGGGTTCCCCCTTGCCTTGGGGGGCAAGGCAACCCCTTCCCCCCTTGGCCGCCGCCCCCCCTTGGAGATCCCATCTCCTAGGGCTGCGCACCCCCCTTGGGGGCCTATATAAAGGGGGGGGGAGGGAGGGCAGCACACTACAGCCTTTGGCGCCTCCCTCCTCCCCTGCAACACCTCTCTCTCTCTCGCAGAAGCTCGGCGAAGCCCTGCCGGAGAGCCGCTACATCCACCACCACGCCGTCGTGCTGTTGGATCTCCATCAACCTCTCCTCCCCCCTTGCTGGATCAAGAAAGGAGGAGACGTCGCTGCACCGTACGTGTGTTGAACGCGGAGGTGCCGTACGTTCGGCACTCGGTCATCGGTGATTTGGATCACGGCGAGTACGACCCCGTCATCCACGTTCATTGGAACGCTTCCGCTCGCGATCTACAACGGTATGTAGATGCACTCCCTTCCCTCGTTGCTAGTAGACTCCATAGATGCATCTTGGTGAGCGTAGGAAAATTTTAAAATTATGCTACGATTCCCAACAGTTTCATGGTTATCATTATTCTTTATAGCATACGTGTCATCACAATAATCATCATAGATAGGAGGCATGCTTTCATCATAATAAATTGGCTCATCAAAACTTGGGGGACTAAACATATCATCTCCATCAAACATAGCATCCCCAAGCTTGTGGCTTTGCATATCATTAGCATCATGGGTATTCAAAGAATTCATACTAAAAACATTGCAATCATGCTCATCATTCATATATTTTATGCCAAGCATTCCATGTAATTCTTCATCTAGTACTTGAGCACAATTTTCCTTCCCATCATTTTAGCGAAAGATATTAAAAAGATGAAGCATATGAGGCACCCTTAATTCCATTTTTTTGTAGTTTTCTTTTATAAACTAAACTAGTGATAAAACAAGAAACAAAAAAAATTTGATTGCAACATATAAAGATATACCTTCAAGCACTAACCTACCCGGCAACGGCGCCAGAAAAGAGCTTAGTTGACGGGGTGTGAGTGCCGCTTACCTAGCCTCCCCGGCAACGGCGCAAGAAAAGAACTTGATGTCTACTACAAAACCTTCTTCTTGTAGACGTTGCTGGGCCTCCAAGTGCAGAGGTTTGTAGGACAGTAGCAAATTTTCCTCAAGTGGATGACCTAAGGTTTATCAATCTGTGGGAGGCGTAGGTTGAAGATGGTCTCTCTCAAGCAACCCTGCAACCAAATAACAAAGAGTCTCTTGTGTCCCCAACACACCCAATACAATGGTAAATTGCATAGGTGCACTAGTTCAGCGAAGAGATGGTGATACAAGTGTAATATGGATGGTAGATATAGGTTTTTGTAATCTGAAAATATAAAAACAGCAAGGTAACTAATGATAAAAGTGAGCGTAAACGGTATTGCAATGCTAGGAAACAAGGCCTAGGGTTCATAATTTCACTAGTGCAAGTTCTCTCAACAATAATAACATAATTGGATCATATAACAATCCCTCAACATGCAACAAAGAGTCACTCCAAAGTCACTAATAGCGGAGAACAAACGAAGAGATTATGGTAGGGTACGAAACCACCTCAAAGTTATTCTTTCTGATCGATCTATTCAAGAGTCCGTAGTAAAATAACATGAAGCTATTCTTTCCATTCGATCTATCATAGAGTTCGTACTAGAATAACACCTTAAGACAGAAATCAACCAAAACCCTAATGTCACCTAGATACTCCAATGTCACCTCAAGTATCCGTGGGTATGATTATACGATATGCATCACACAATCGCATATTCATCTATTCAACCAACACAAAGAACTTCAAAGAGTGCCCCAAAGTTTCTACCGGAGAGTCAAGACGAAAACGTGTGCCAACCCCTATGCATAGGTTCATGGGCGGAACCTGCAAGTTGATCACCAAAACATACATCAAGTGGATCACGTGATATCCCATTGTCACCACAGATAAGCACGGCAAGACATACATCAAGTGTTCTCAAATCCTTAAAGACTCAATCCGATAAGATAACTTCAAAGGGAAAACTCAATCCATTACAAGAGAGTAGAGGGGGAGAAACATCATAAGATCCAACTATAATAGCAAAGCTCGCGATACATCAATATCATATCACCTCAAGAACACGAGAGAGAGAGATCAAACACATAGCTACTGGTACATACCCTCAGCCCCGAGGACGAACTACTCCCTCCTCGTCATGGAGAGCGCCGGGATGATGAAGATGGCCACCGGTGAGGGAGCCCCCCTCCGGCAGGGTGCCGGAACAGGGTCCCGATTGGTTTTTGGTGGCTACAGAGGCTTGCGGCGGCGGAACTCCCGATCTATTCTGTTCCCCGAAGGTTTTAGGGTATATTGGTATATATAGCAGGAAGAAATACGTCAGGGGAGCCACGAGGGGCCCACGAGGGTGGAGGGCGCGCCCCCTACCTCGTGCCTTTCTCGTTGATTCCCTGACGTGCACTCCAAGTCTCCCGTATTGCTTTCTTTCCAAAAATAACTTTTCCGAAGGTTTCATTCCATTTGGACTCCGTTTGATATTCCTTTTCTACGAAACACTGAAACAAGGGAAAGAACAGAAACTGGCACTGGGCTCTGGGTCAATAGGTTAGTCCCAAAAGTAATATAAAAGTGTAAAATAAAGCCCATAAACATCCAAAACAGATAATATAATAGCATGGAACAATCAAAAATTATAGATACGTTGGAGGCATATCAGGGTACAATAGTGATCCAAGAGTGAATCACAGGACAATGGTCAAAATTATCCTTAGGTACCTTAAGAGGACCAAGGAAATGTTTCTTGGTTACGGAGGTGATAAAGAGTTCGTCGTAATGGGTTACGTCGATGCAAGCTTTGACACCGATCCAGATGACTCAGAGTCTCGATCTGGATACGTATTGAACGTGGGAGCAATTAGCTAGAGTAGCTCCATGCAGAGCATTGTAGACATATAAATTTGCAAAATACATACGGATCTGAATGTGGCAGACCCGTTCACTAAACCTCTGTCACAAGCAAACATGATTACACCTTAGAACTCTTTGGGTGTTAATCACATAGCGATGTGAACTAGATTATTGACTCTAGTGAACTCTTTGGGTGTTAATCACATGGCGATGTGAACTAGATTATTGACTCTAGTGAACTCTTTGGATGTTAATCACATGGCAATGTGAACTAGATTATTGACTCTAGTGCAAGTGGGAAACTCATGGAAATATGCCCTAGAGGCAATAATAAAATGGTTATTATTATATTTCCTTAAGCTTGATAAAGGTTTATTATTCATGCTAGAATTGTATTGACCGGAAACATGTGTGGATACATAAACAAATACCGTGTCCCTAGTGAGCCTCTACTAGACTAGCTCGTTGATCAAAGATGGTTAAGGTTTCCTAACAATAGACATGAGTTGTCATTTGATAACGGGATCAAATCATTAGGAGAATGATGCGATGGACAAGACCCATCCGTTAGCTTATCATATGATCTTTTAGTTTATTGCTACTGCTTTCTTAATGTCAAATACATATTCCTTCGACCATGAGATCATGCAACTCCCAGATGCTCGAGGTTGTGTACTATCAAACGTCACAACATAACTGGGTGATCATAAAGACGCTCTACAGGTATCAGGAGTCTATTGAGTTGGCATGGATCAAGATTGGGGTTTGTCACTCCGTGTATCGGAGAGGTATCTCTGGGCCCTCTCGGTAATACAGCATCACAAGAAGCTTGCAAACAAAGTGACTAAGGAGTTAGTTACGATATGATGTATTAGGGAACAAGTAAAGAGACTTGCCGATAACGAGATTGAACTAGGTATGGAGATACCGACGATTATACGTCCATTTTGCATCATGTTTTCCTACTGTTATTCGCTATGTTTTTATGCATAATAATGCTTTATGGAGTAATTCTAATGCCTTTTCTCTCATAATATGCAAGGTTTACACAAAGAGGGAGAAGGCCAGCAGCTGGAATTCTGGACCTAAAAAGATATGTCAGAGCTACCTATTTTGCACATCTCCAAATGAGCTGAAAATTTACGAAGAATTGTTTTGGAATATATGAAAATACGGGAGCAAATAACTACCAGAGGGTTGTGCCATCTTCGGCCCACCTCCGGTGCCCATCTTCTGGTATATAGGTCATTTTGACCTAGAAAAAAAATCAGAGGGGGACTTTCAGGACGAAGCGCCACCGTCTCGAGGCGGAACTTGGGCAGGAGCACTTTTGCCCTCCGGCGAAGCGATTCCGCTGGGGGAACTTCCCTCCCGGAGGGTGAAATCATCGTCATCCCCAACAACCCTCTCATCTTTGGGAGGGCAATCTCCATCAACATCTTCAACAGCACCATCTCCTCTCAAACCCTAGTTCATCTCTTGTGTTCAATCTTTGTACCGGAACCTCAGATTGGTACTTGTGGGTGACTAGTAGTGTCGATTACATCATGTAGTTGATTACTATATGGTTTATTTGGTGGAAGATTATATGTTCAGATCCATTATGCTATTTAATACCCCTCTGATCTTGAGCATGATTATAATTTTTGAGTAGCTACTTTTGTTCTTGAGGTCACGGGAGAAGTCATGTTGCAATTAATCATGTGAACTTGATTTGTGTTCGATATTTTGATGATATGTATGTTGTGATTCCCTTAGTGGTGTCATGTGAACGTCGACTACATGGCACTTCACCACATTTGGGCCAAAGGGAATGCATTGTGGAGTAGTTATTAGATGATGGGTTGCTAGAGTGAGAGAAGCTTAAACCTTAGTTTATGTGCTAGTTCGTAAGGGACCGATTTGGATCCAAAAGTTTAATGCTATGGTTAGGTTTTATCATAATACTTTTCTCGTAGTTGCGGATGCTTGCGAGGGGTTTAATAATAAGTAGGAGGTTTGTTCAAGTAAGAACAACACCTAAGCACCGGTCCACCCACATATCAAATTATCAAAGTAGCGAACAGGAATTAAACCAACATGATGAAAGTGACTAGATGAAATTCCCGTGTACCCTCAAGAACGCTTTGCTTATCATAAGAGACCGTTTTGGCCTGTCCTTTGCCACAAAAGGATTGGGCTACCTTGCTGCACTTTATTTACCATTACCATTACTTGCTCATTACAAATTATCTCGCCATCAAACTACCTGTTACCGACAATTTTAGTGCTTGCAGAAAATACCTTGCTGAAAACCACTTGTCATTTCCTTCTGCTCCTCGTTGGGTTCGACACTCTTACTTAACGAAAGGAGTACGATTGATCCCCTATACTTGTGGGTCATCAACAATCGAATCTCAGGCAAGTAACATACCCACAGACAAAGGGAACTACATATGTTGTCATAAAGGTTTGACCGATAAAGATTTTCATAGAATACATAGGAACCAATATGGGCATCTAGGTCCCGCTATTGGTTATTGATCGGAGAAGTGTCTCGGTCATGTCTACGTCATTCTCGAACCCGTAGGGTCCGCACGCTTAACGTTCGTTGACGATATAGTATTATATGAGTTGTGTGAAATAGTGACCGAATGTTGTTCGGAGTCCCGGATGAGATCACGGACATGACGAGGAGATCCAGAATGGTCTGGAGGTAAAGATTGATATATAGGATGATAGTATTTGGTCACCAGAAAGGTTTCGGGAAGTACCGGGTATTTATCGGAGTGCCGGAAGGGGTTCCGAAAGGCCACCGATAAGTGGTGGCCATAATTGGCCAATGGGGGGAGCACACCAGCCCACAAAGGGGGATATCATGCCCTACCACCCCTGCCCACGCACCAAGGATGAGGGAAGGAAAGGGGAGGCGCCCTAAGGCAGCCTGCCCCCTTTCCTTCCCCCATGCACAAATATGGAAGGGGGGACGCGGCCAGGGCAGGCGCCCTAGGGCAGCCACATGCCCCTTGGGGGCGTGCCTAGGGCTACCTCCCCTCCCCCTCCACCTATATATATATGCAAGGAGGGGAGGGGGCAACAACACCACAATCACCAAGCCGTGTGCGGCCCCCCGTCTCCCTCTAGTTCTAGTTCCTCCTCCGTCCACGTCTGTTGTGCTTGGCGAAGCCCTGCGGATAGTTTCACCACCTCCGTCACCACGCCGCCGTGCTGTCGGAACTCATCTACTACTTCGCCTCTCTTGCTGGATCGAGAAGGCGAGGACGTCATCGAGCTGAACGTGTGCTGAACGCGGAGGTGCTGTACGTTCGTTACTTGATCGGGACGGATCGTGAAGGTGTACGACTACATCAACTGCGTTGATAAACGCTTCCGCTTAGCGATCATCAAGGGTGTGTAGATGCTCTCCCCCTCTCGTAGCTATGCATCTCCGTGGATAGATCTTGCATGTGCGTAGAATTTTTTGCTTAAACGGATTGATTTCCATCACGAGGATGCCGCCTCCGCCACGCCATCCTTGCTTAAACGGATTGATTTCCAAATCCCTCCCCAACCATAGGACCGATGGCCTTGTCAGGGAATGATCGGGAAAATGTTTATTCAAAGTCGTCATCGTCGCCGTCGAAGGCAAGAAGATGAACAACCTAAAAACCTAGCTAGACCATGAGGGAGTAAAAACCATCCACACGCGTGGATCCGGCGACCCCGCCATCCCCGACAACCGAGGTCGCCGGCGGAAGGAAGCCGCCGGAGGACGGCACTGGAAGATTGGCTTCTCCTGGTGGCGGCTAGGATTCCAGCCGCTAGGGACGAGAGGAAAATGATCTTTGCCTTGATCGCTGAACATGTTCTACCATACTGCATGTACCATCCAATTGAGGCCATACATACGGACATGTCCTACGGCGAGCTTGGGCTCTACAGGCGGCGGCCGATTTGCCCATATGGTCATACATATCCGCCCATCTTTGTGGCCCATGAAACCAGAACATACTCCTTCACAAGTTTGAGCTTCCCTGCCTCAAATAAAAAAGAAAGACAGTTCAGGCTTCCATTTCCACCCACCCATTTCCCTCAACAGAAACAAAAGCGTTGATCTATTTCCCTCAACTGTAGCAACAAAAAGCACTTGTCTATTTTCCTCAATAGCAACAAAAGCTTTCCTTGCTTCAACTAAAAAGAAATCAATTCAGGCTACTATTTTGACCCATCAATTTCCCTCAACAACAACAAAAAGCCCTCCATATGTTTAAAAAACAACAAAAAGCCCTCTTCCTTGTGGACGATCTTCTTTAACCAAAATTAGCCCTCATTTTTCGGGCCTTCCTAAAACAATTTAGCTTTGTAGGTAATGTCGCGGAAAGAAACATATAACGCGCCTAGCAGTGCCTTGCAGCCTCGTGATGGGCACTCTGTCTGAGGCCTAATTTCCAGATTGCGGACTTGATTTTTTTTATTCTCCCATGTGTGCTTCAATTTTTGATTTATAATTCTTAGAGATCATAGACACATGTCGTATGAATATTTTCAATTGTTTTTCAAAAGATAATAAATCATTTAATTTATTTTCTTTAAGCTCATAGCATGGGAACATCTAAGGTTTTGTTTTTTGAGAAGCGGGAGGCATTTTAGGCGTTTGAGCACCTGATATTTCCCAACCAAATCACCTTACTTATGGGTATTGTATTGTACTATTACCTTTGTCCCAAATTACTTTTCCTAAATTTATCTAAATGCGAATGTATATATGTATCTATACAAATCTAAGGCAAGTAATTCAGGACGGACGAATTACCTTAGGACGCGTTTGCACTACAAAAAAAATACATTTATGTGATGATACGTGTTTGTCACAGTAGGTCGCGTTTTCTGTCATGCATGTACATCCATGACAAATTTATGATAGAATCAAGATAGTCATACCTGTGCTGTCATAGAAGTGTTCCATGACATTGCCAAAATTATCATCACGGAAGTGTCCACTTCCATGACGATAAATCGCGCGTCACAGAAGTGCTTTCGTCAAGGGTGACCGACACATGGCATCCACCGTAACGGAACGCCGTTAAGCTATCGGGTTGGGTTGTGGATCCGATAACCCATTAACAGCCGCGACCAATGGGGATTTTCCACGTGTAAAATCATCATTGGCTGGAGGAAACACGTGTCGGCTCATCGTTGGGACAGATGTCATCCACTCATTGGACAGAAGGCGCCTATGATACGTCGACACGTGGCACGGCCCATCAAGTTTAAATGGGCTGGCCCAACTAAAGGCCCACAAGATTTTGCGGACCATAATGGGCCGGCCCAGCTAAAGGCCCATGAGATTTTGCGGACCATAATGGGCTGGCCCAGCTAAAGGCCCACAAGATTTCGCGGGCCATAATGGGCCGGCCCAGGTAAAGGCCCACAAGATTTTTGTGTGCCATAATGGGCCGGCCCAGGTAAAGGCCCACAAAATTCTTGCGGATCATAATGGGCCGGCCCAGCTAAAGGCCCACGAGATTTTGCCGACACTAATGGGCCGGCCTAGCTGTAGGCCCACAAGATTTTGAGGACCCTAGTAGGCCGGCCCATTAATTGGCTGCCATGTTTTGGGCCAAATGCTGGCCCATATTTGATCCGGTCCATTAATGGCCTGCCACGTTCCGGGCCTAATAATGGCCCATATGAGGTCCGGCCCGTTAAAAGCCTCCCACGTTCTGGGCCAAATCACGGCCCAGATCAGGTCCGGCCCTTTAAGAGGCTTTGGCCTCAATTATGGCCCATATCAGATTGGGCCCATTAACTGGACGCTATGCTTTTGGGCCCACTTGCTAAAGGCCCATTTAGTAATTCGGCCTGATATTAGTTCCGGCCTGTTAAGGGCCCGTTTAACATTTCGGCCCTATATTAATTCCGGCCTGTTAAAAGCCCGTCATATAGTTGGGCCTAACTACGGCCCGGTATGCATCCGGGCTGCTCGCAGCCGATATCTGATTGGGCCAAACAAGGACCGAGACAATTTTGGCCTGTTAAAAGCCCTTGATTTGATTCGCACAATCATGGGCCGGGGTCCATTTCGGGCTGCTGCCGGCCCGTGAGCTGTTCGGCACGTTTCAGGCCCAACCTACTTCTCAGCCTCCTAAAAGCCCATTGAGTTTTTTGGGAAAAGAGGGCCGGGGGTTACTCGGCCTATTAAAGGCCCGAATCTACTAGTGGGCCAGTTTGACGAGGCCCATGATGCGGATCATACATCGTGATTGCATGACGGCCCGATTATGTACCGTAATTTTACGGTTTGGCCGGTTTACTGCGAAGACAGGATATATATACAGTAAAATAACTGCAGCATCGTGAATAAGAAAAAACCTAGACTATACAATAAAGAAATTATGGCATATTACATCCACTGGGCATCAAAGTTCGCCACTATGATAATAAATCACAAGCAGACAGCAGATTACATACACTGGGCATCAAAGATCGCCACCAGTGCAAATAAACATGCCGACAAAATAATATACAAAACCGACAGCAGTTCAATAGAGTTCAAGAAAGGTTAGCCCTGCTGGCGAGCTGCAGCGCAACCACCTGAGCAAGATGATGAGACTGCGCTTGTTCAACACTTATATCTTCCTCACTCTGAAAGATAAACAAGCAGACATATGGCAGGTTTTGCACATAAAAGTATCAGTGCTGAAAATTCATCACATTTCTTACTGATGAATAAAGTGACACAGTTTCAAATTGCATTAACACAACATGGTATTGTTCAGGTCAAGACATGGCAGGAAATGACATTGTGAAGGAGTTGGCAGCTTCACGACACCACTAGATTACAGATCAAGAACTCATAAGTATCAATGGTTAGTGTGCTTTCAATTTATCCCATTTCAGATTGGCAAATAAAGAGATGGTTTAAATAATAGTAGAATGATATGACAGTGTTCATAGTTAAGACATTGCAGAATATGACATTGTGTTGTAGTGGGTAGGTTCACCACACCACTGGATTACGGATGAAGAACAGAAGCATACATGCAGTGCAAAAGAAGATCACTTGCTCTGTATAGTTTAATTTACATGGTATGAAGAAGGAACTTGGTTGTACAACTAAAAACTTAAATTGAGAAGGACAAACTTTTGTTTATGAACTACATAATAAACTTTAAACATGCAATTTGATGCAAACACCAAAAATAAACAGCTGTTGCAGTCATGCCTAACCAAATATACACAACAATGTTTGAAGGCTTGAGAAGGACAAACTTACATTACTGGTGAAGACAGGCTCTATAAAGCCCTTGTCCATGCTGATGGGGGGGGGGGCAATTCAAGAAGTTTACCACAGAATCTTCTTCATAAGCATTACCTTTATTCTACATTTTGTTAAGAGTAAATATAGATGTGATAATATACGAAAAAATGGAGAATATTTAAGATAAGATGAAGAGTGATGCTACATAACCAAGTAGCTATAAATGTATGTGCAGTGATACAGGCAAAAGGCACAGCCAAGAGAAATACACAACTAAACTTCTTCAGTACCAACCTTATGGTTAGAGTAAATATAGATCTGATGTGTAGAAAATGGAGGGCAAAGGAAAATAAGCTGCAGAGTGATGGTACATGAACAACTACCTGTCAATATAAGTACACTGATAAAGGACAGCATGTACTTACAAGAACAATGCAGAGCTAAAAAAATCATTGGCATTGGATATATTCTACACTAATGTAACCATTCATACAGATCAGATAATTTGGAGCGAACAATTGATAAGCAAGCTATCATGCATACTGCTGTCACATAATGAACAAGGTATGTATGCAAGTACAGTGATACAGGACAACAGGTACTAACAAGAGCAAAGCAGCGGGCAGCATATTTGCGATATCCTGTCGTTCTTTTCAAACCGGAATTCTTCTTCGAGCAGATTTCCTGCAAAAAAGATCCGTAAGGCACATGCGGAAAAGTAGAAGTTCAAATTGTCATTTGATTTCATAGACAGTACCTCATCCTGGGAACGAGACCAGTGCATAACAAGGTTTTCCATTCAATGTCTTCTAAATTTAGCACAGGAGAATTCACCGGAAATTCGTTTATAGACTTGCCATCAAAGTGTGATTTCCTCAGGTAACACCGATACTGCTGCAATGCTTCCTTGAAAAGCACAAGCAAGCTTTGCTCGTCATGACTATCCAGATTGACCCTCACCTAGTTACAACAATGTAATGTAAATCATTGATGTGTTCGATCAGCAGAAAACAGGAAAATAATAACCATGAATAATAGCACTTACACGTAAGTTGGACAGGAAGATGTGAAAATGGTGTTTGTCTTCACTATAATCTTCCCATGATGGGAATATATGCACGTAGTCCCTAACAACATTGAAAGCATTGTCTTTTAAACTGGGAATAAATGGAATGGGGTTCCAATCTGCAGGAATTGGCCGTCTCTGCAGTTGGGATAGGTCTTCGGCCGGTGGACTTGCTGTACTTTTTGCTGGAGTGGGATTTTTCTGTGGTACAGCTGGTGCTATGGCAAATGAAATCGGTATACCTTTTGCTGGAGTGCAGGTCCTGTGTGGTGGGGCTAGTGGTGTGGCCAGTGAAGTATGGGTACAGTCTGCTGGAGTCGGTCCTACGTTTAGTGTCACTGGTTGTACAGCCAATATAAGTGGGGGGCTGTCTGATTTCTCCAGCACCACCACGTTTTTCAAGGACTTTGCTGGTGCTCCTTCAGGTTCGGCAATCATCCTCTTCCTTTGTGATGTCTGATGCACAAGAACATCATTTGAGTGAAAAAACATGGTATGATGATAGATGGAATATGTATTGATAATGGATGGGCATGGCATCTCGAGTTATATGATGAGTAAACTAAGCAGATGGCGGTGCAACAAAGTAGAAGAAATGCAAGACAACATATGCAAGATACGCGCAATCAATAAAACCTTGCCAAATTAGAACAGACACCTTGATGGGTGAACAGGACATGCCATCTGCCTTTGACTCCTCGAGGTTAGAATAGTCATTAGGATGATATTCTGAACAAGAATCAATAGGTGGGGAGCGTATGAGTTTCATTGCTTCCAGAATGGCACTCAATGCCTTGGTGCTAATTTTGTAAGTCATTGCAGTGTTCCACAATATTCTTCTGATGCGCAGATTCTGATATTCACTGTAATTGCGTATAATATCTGAGAACCATGAAAACATAAATAGTTGGGAGATTATCTTTGTAATGCAGATGATATTCTAATATAGGGGCGCCCCTATAAACACTTGTGTGCTATCACTGGATTCTGATGACATAGCTCATGTGTGCTGCAATATGGTGCGTGCATTTATATAATCTGGCACAAGTACACAAAAAAATAGGCTCCAGAAATAAGGATAGCTGGTAGATGATAGGTTCATAATATACTATATAGAGAGTTTATTGCCAAACTATGATAACAAGAGCACACAACAACTAGGCAGATCATAGTATACATAACAGAGGTACACCATAACCACGATATATAAATCGGGAAAGTGGAACTGGCTTGAAAATACGGTGTTGTATTGCCGCTAGTAATTGAAAGCCTATCGATCACGTACAGGCCAGCTCTATCAGCTGTTGACTGCAGATGTCCCTGTGCCCCTTCCTGACAAGGAACATACTGTACGTACTAAATACAGAATAAACAAAGAGGAACATGTTAAAGAACAAAAGAGGAAGCATATTCTTGAGGTTCCGCTTCATTGCATACAATATTGGTTGCCCACTCATGATGAATCATAGCGCCCAAAGAAATGCAATTCCATGCTGTCTCTCTATATGTGGCAATTTTGAACAAGAGTCATTAGGATCATATTCTGAACAAGAATCAACAGGTGGGGAGCGTATGAGTTTCATTGCATCCAGAATGGCACTCAATGCCTTGGTGCCAATTTTGTAAGTCATTGCAGTGTTTAGCTTCAAGAGTGGACTGCTGCTAGTGCGACACAAAGCAGCTACACAGATCATAGTGTAGATATAATGGGGAAAACCGTAAGCATCAGAGTAAAATCAGCAAAGTGGAACTTCCTGGAATATATGTGCTAGTATTGCCGGCACGGCTAGAAAGGCTTCGGATACCAGCTCTCTTCAAGTGAAGGTGCGGTACTGTTAATATCAGTGTTACTCTCAAAGGCGACACAACTCCCCACATTTCCTTGCTATTCTTATAGGATTCAAGTGGGCAGGTGACTACAAATCCTATTCCTATGTTTACAAGATCCTACGAATCAAAGAGGCTCAAAGTGTCCATCACAACCGACCGTATAGACCTCTACACTGCAAAAGTCCCTGCTCATCTTCAGTACAAGGAACATACTGTACCACTATCATACTCTCTCCGTTCCAAAATATAAGTCTTGTTAGAGATTTCCACTATGGGTCACATACAGATGTATCCAGATACATTTTAGAGCGTAGATTCACTCATTTTGCTCCATATGTAGTCCATGATGGAATCTATACAAAGACTTGTATTTAGGAACGGAAAGAGTACATATTAAAGAAGAACGGAAGAGGAACATGGTAAAGAAGAGCAAGCAGATTTTGGATAATAAAATGTTGGTTGCGCAGTGCCCACACATGATGAACCAGAGCGCATTAAGAATGCAACTCCCAGCTGTCTCTCGACCATTTCAGGCGGTTGGATGAAGATCCTACGTCTCCTGACCCATCTTCTTCCTCGTCTCTGATTCTTCCCATACAGAACACCGCACGGGCTGCCGGCCGGACCATCGGCCCCCGCCGCCTGTGTTCCTCCGCCACCCCCGTCGAGTTTTCTTCGTTCGGCGAGGCCCCACAACCACCCGAGCCCCTTCGTTCGCACCGGCGAACTCCGGCGAGCTCTGAAAAATCGACTGACCCAATTTTGAAATTTAGTCTACTGTGATTTAACTAGTGTGGAATATAAAAGGGGAAAACCATAAGCATTGGGAGTATAGTGTTGAGCGTGCCACGGCGGATCTGAAGGTGCAAACCGGACAAAGGCAACTTCGCAACCAAGACAAGAAATCAGAGTAAAGCAGTGGCGATCAATTTTCTTGCTACGATAAATAAGTTGAGTAGATAAGAAAGAGTACCGCCTCTGGTGCGGCGCCGTGTACGCATCTGCTGAGAATTTGACGGTGCTGCGGTAGCGATGGCTGTCGGTGGCATGGAAGCAGATCTAGGAGGGTAGACGGTGGCAGCGGGGTGCGGTGGACGAGACGGTCGTAGGAGCGGCGCTGGCAAGGTGGACGACGGCGGGGATGAAGCGAGAGGACGGGATGCAAGGATCCTGGTCCGAAGCCGTGGATGAGAGAGGTCGATCTCTTGTAATGGACGGCGGCGTCGGGGTATCAGCTCCGGCATGGTGGATGAGGACGGCGGTGGATGGGGTGGCGGACGGCGCCGGACGGAGGAGGGTGGTGTGGAGAGGGTGTTTTGGCGCCAACGAAGTACGAATGGGGAAAAGGGAGGTAGAGAGGAAGGGGAACCATGTATTCAGGGCGCGCTTGTCTCAAATGCGAGGAAATTTACAAACTTAGCCCCCGTTTCAAATTTCTACTACATCACAGCAACATTAGTCGGTTGTGGATAGGACGGTAATCTCGCATACACCGAATATTTGCCGACGAGAGTTTGTTTTTAGCGCCCACCGTGTATGAATATGAATCGGGGAGGGAGTCAACTTCGGCCGAGGACACACTGTGTTTTGGCGCCCACCGTGTATGAATCCGGGTGAGAGGCGGTTACGTCACGTTTGGGTGAAATTACAAACCTACCCCTATCGAAACCTATAGAAATCCAGCAGATAGGCTTTGTGTGGCAGGGATAGGCAGTAGTGATTTCTATCTCGCAGATTTTGGTTTCGGGCGGTTACTGCGACTTTCCCCACTTCGTTCAAATTTTGCAGAGTGCACGTTTATCGTGCCAACTCAATTCGAATCCCGTTTGTATTCTATTTTTTTCGGGCGGGATCCATTTTCAATTGGAATTACATTCTATATACATCATTTTTTTATATATACTTTCAAAAGCACAACACCATTTATACATAAATATGGTTTACAAATGGCATGATCTCAGATTCATAAGGTTGTATCCATCAATTTGTATTTTCAAATATTTGAAACCACTTTATGTTGAAATCCAATGTATGCATTCCTCGCTAACTGTCTCCAATTAATGTGTGTTTCATGCGGGGTTTTTTTTACTTCTCAAACATGTATAATGTGTTTCACACACGCAACATATAGTGTAATCCCGTTTAGACATTAATTGCATATAAACCATGCATTGTTTGTAATTGAAGAATCTATGGATCACCAATATTGATAAACTATATAACATTACACGTGTGCCCAAATTCAAATGAATATGCATGTTTGATACACCAATTTGCGTTATGATATTATCGATGTCGTGATCTCCAGTTTAAATATTTGAATCCCCTTTAATCCAGATATTCGTCTCATATAGCTATCACTCATGCTTATATAGGACTATCTCTCTGGACCTATACGCGTTCATCGTCTCTCAGGTATCTGTCCTGCTACCTGTATGTCGACAATGATCTTTTATCTTCGTAACACACTGACGGTACTCTCTCCCTCGACCTTCATCACTCTATCTCTCTCTAAGTATATCTCGCTCCCTGCTATGTGTCTCTAACTATGATTCTCCATGTGGAATCTCTTTCTGTCACACAAACAGAAAACTTTGTCTCCCGGGGTCTCATTTCTCTCTACTATTCCCATGTGTGCCACTCGCACACCCCTCATATAGAGATGTCTTTCGCTCCTTAGATATGAGAACCAACGACTCTTCCTCTTCAATGTCTCTTTCTCACACACAAACACAAACTCTGTCTCCCAGGGTCTCATATTTCTCCATTGTTCTCTTGTATGTCGCTCACACACACCCTCTCTCCCCAGAGATATCTTGCGTTCCCTCGTATGTCTCTCTAGCTATCACTCTCGTTGTGAAATATCTTTCTCTCTCGCAGACACAAAACTCCGTCTCTCTGGATCTCATTTCTCTCTGATCTGTTTGTATGTGACTCACATGCACCCTCTCTCTATCTCTCTCACAGCCACACACATAACCCGGCCTTCTGATCCACTCGACTCCTATCTCTAATGCACACTAGCTAGCATCTTTATCTTTCTATTTATCTGTTTCTCCATCAACCTTCTTTCTCGCCCTCACTCTTGATTCCTATCACGCACACTACATATGTTTCTCTCTACATGCAGTCAAGTGCCCTCACACACACATATATAACTTCACCCTTTGAACCACCCGACGGTCATCTCCAACACCCAAACTAGCGGATGTCCCTCTAGCTAGCATCTCCATCTCTGTATCTATCTGTAGTTTCTCCGTCAACATTTCTTTCTCGCACGGAGTCTTGATTCCTATCACCCACACTATATATGTCTCTCCATACATATGCATTTATAGGTTGGTCTCTTTTGCACAATCGTTGCGCCTCACTCCCTCTGCTCGCCATAGATGCATGCTCCAGCCCATGCCACTATCTCTTAAAGACAAAAACACATGCTGAATTGTCAGGCCTTCTTCCCTGCATTCTCACATGCATGCATATTGTCATACCGATCCGTCTCTCCCATGTCGTTGATCTTATGACTTATGTCTTCTTTCTTTTATCTCGATCATGCGCGCGCGCGCACACACACATCCCACGTATACATGTATACCTCTCACACATGCACGTTCAAGGTCTCTATGTCTCCATACGTAGTTAATTACCCTCAATCCGAACGCCACATCGAATCGTTCTCCTCTTTTGTGCACATAACTTCCGCCTGGATGGGTAAAACACACACTCACACTTAACAATCTCCTTCTAGCTCCCCCCCGCCTCTCACTCTTCCCCTATATCCCCGAAACCAATAAGACCATCCCTTTGTTTAATTCCCGCCTACATGCACCATCGATATATAGTAGTCTTCCTCGGTGTCTCTCGAACAAACACGTTCTCTCGATGTCGACTCCTCTCACGCGCACACACCTTCTCTTCCCTCTCTACGGGCATTTTCTCTCTCGCACCCCATCGTTGGTGGCCTCTGCCATACAGATCACCTCTCTATGATGAAGCCATGCACACTTAAATTACATCCGCCACAGAGGACCCCGCGACACACACACACACGCACACACACACACACGCACGCACCCCCCACACACACTAAGAC